>NC_142949.1:14368381-14395881 GCF_046866305.1 Octopus bimaculoides
GATACATGTTTGAGCATCCTCATGTGTTGGCATGTGAAAATAAAATGTCCAAGAAATATGATATCATACAAAATACGAAATATTTTAAATATCGATCTTATCCTTATTTATTTATATATATATATATATATATATATATATATATATATATATATATTCATATTATATATGTATTTGTATGTATATAGATACATGTTTGAGCATCCTCATGTGTTGGCATGTGAAAATAAAATGTCCAAGAAATATGATATCATACAAAATACAAAATATTTTAAATATCGATCTTATCCTTATTTATATAAATATATATATATATATATATATATTCATATTATATATGTATTTGTATGTATATAGATACATGTTTGAGCATCCTCATGTGTTGGCATGTGAAAATAAAATGTCCAAGAAATATGATATCATACAAAATACAAAAACAGCATTAGTAGCAGTAGTAGTAGTATTTATAGTGGTAACAACAAAAATAGCAACAAATTATTTATAAATATATATATATATGATATTTTGGCATTCGTTTATATTTTATTAGGGCTTTCAATTTTAATATTTTCTCACATATTTCATTTGGTTGTGGAAATTTTTCAACTGATTCTGTGAAATATATTCTTCTTCAGCAATTTCAGTTTATTTACCATTTTTATATTTCTCTTCTTGCTGTTGTATCTTTTAATCATTATTAGAGTGGAATGGAAGGCAGCAAGCTAGCAGAATTTTTACCACACTGAGCAAATGCTAAACGCTGAGCAATATTTTGTCCAACTTTCTGTTCTGAGTTCAAATTCTGCTGTGGTCTACTTTGCCTATGGTCAAAGTGATTGATTCCCCAAAGTTTTAGGCTTTGTGCTTATAATGGAAAGGATTATTACAATGCTAAGTTACCAGATACTCATGGCACACAATGTGTTCAGCAGAATGCCAAACTTCACATTCTACAAAAGCTTAGCAGAAGGTAGGGAGAACAATGGACCCCTTGTATTCCTGTTTTACTCTTCTGGGCCTAATTAACTTTCAATGTTTAAAAAAGTCTCATTATATTCTTATAATCAGATATTATTAGGATTTATGGAGATGTACTTGCATAGCAAGTGACTTGATCTGAGATCATATGCTGAAACAAAAACAATTGCAGCATGGAAGATATTTGTAAGCCATTCAAGAACACACAAAAACCATTAGATTCACTTCAACATTTAAATTTAATTTGTATCAAAATGTTTTCATCGCTTTGAAACTACGTCCTGTTCACTGACAAAACTTAGTGCTACATCTGAGAAAGCAACAGGTCGCAGTTTCAAAGTGATGGAAATATTTTGACACAAATGAAATCTAAATGTTGAAGTGAAACTAACAGCCTTTGTGTGTTCTTCAATGGCTTCCATGCTGATATTCCATGCAAATATCTACCATTCTTATATTATTAGGAATTATATTGAAACATTGTTGAAATATTTTGTGCCTTGTAGAATTGTAACCAATTTATTTCGCATAGATTTTATTAGCAAAATATTAAGTGGACTTCCAAGGGCCAGGTGGACCCCAGTTGAGAATCACTAGTTTAGGAAATGATGAAGTCAGTGTAAGGTCTTTAGGGACAATAACTTAAAATGATACTAAATGACTTTGGTTTACTTGTTTAGAGCAAACTCTACAGGTATGGCCATGCTAAAGCTACCAGCAGCTGTACTTGTCAGAGATACAAAGGGGCGGGGATGCCATCAGAAAAGCTCCCATTTAATATCCATGTATTGCTGATTTGTACGTCTGTGATGAAAACTTATCACATATGGGAGACAAGTTCTGGCTATCAACTGAATCTAACATTATGATAACACTACAGCTTTTCTTTGGCAAGGAAGAACTCTTCTTGTGCCTGGTCGCTATGGTGACAGAAGTTGTATGGTGGCCACAGTTGAAAGATTTAACTCTTTTGATACCAAACCAACTAAAAGCAACTCTGGTTCTATGAGACAAACTTCCAGTTTTAAAGAGATCTAAATTGGAAATTTCCTATCAAAATTTCATGTAATTAATTTCATTTAATGGTAATGTTATTTTACTAATTTCTACATATTTTTAAAATTAACTAAAAGAAACACAGTATATTCCAACAGAAATATGGTAGCAGAAGGTTTAAGGATAGAACTCATTCTCTCAGCCCAAGCCCTCATCAAGCTCTTCAAATGATACTTGAACAGGAAAAGAGGAAAGTACGAGTGGAGATAGTTGTGTTCAACTGTGGCGTATTTTATGAAGGCAACAAAAACAGATGAAACTGAGCAATCTTCTGGAATCAACAGCTGAGGCCCCACATCAAAGGGATGAAGATGACAACAAAATGGAGGATGACAGATGAAATTCCTCAACATTTAATTGACAGAATCATATATTTGTGGAACCAAAGATAGTCCAGTGATGTAAAAATGACTGAGGGGCAGTTGGGGTTGAAATATAGGTGACACATGACAGATTATGTTGGGAATAGAAACAATACAAAGATAATACAACAAACTGAAACAATACTGTCCTGAAGAGATGCACTTTTAGGGCCATGAAACAGCAGTATAAGCAATGGTAAGAGGCTTAGGACATGAGGTGCTCTAACATGACCTAAATGATGGTTTTTCTCTAGGTGTGGACAAAAACCCAAAATACCCAAAATGTTCATTATTTACATTATTTATATTTGACAGACATTTGTCTCCTCATCTCATTCATTGTTAACACAACATTTCAGCTGAAATACCCTCCAGCCTTCATCAGGTGTCTTGGGGAAATTTCGAACCTGAGTTCTCATTCCTTAGATATTTTTCAATGTTATTATTATTATTATTATTATTATTATTATTATTATTATTATTATTATTCAGGTTACTGCTTGGAATCAAACTCAGAATCTTATGGTTAGTAGCCCGTGCTCTTAACCACTACGCCATATGCCCGTGGCCAATTAAGGAGTGAATTTTAAGGCTTATAAATCTAATATTCTCCTATCCTTCCTTAATATCGGTTCCCATATGCTATTCATATCACCATTCGGTCCAAGTTTGATTCCAAGCAGTGACTTGAATGATAATAATAATAATAATAATAATAATAATAATAATAATAATAATAATAATAATAATAATAATAACAACAACATCGAAAAATTCCTTAGGAATTAGAAACCTGGTTTGAAATTTCCCCAAGACACCTGATGAAGACTGGAGGGTATAACAACAAACATGATGAGGACAAATATCCATCGAATGTAAATAATGTACATAATTTCTCATCTCTTAAATAGAGAACTGTACCCAAACTGTTTTTGGTAGATTATATGCTTAATTATATCTTGTTTTAATGTGTGTGTTTTATTTTATATACATAGTGTAATTCTTGGTTTTATAAAATTTTAGAATTTCTCCACAAGTTGGACAAGTTCTTTTATTGTAGCTCCAGGCTGACCAAAGCCTTCTAAGGGGATTTGTTAGATGGAAAATGAAACAGGTGAGGGTTGACAACAGGAAGGTCATCCAGCCACCCAAAATCTACCTCAATGAATTTTCACTGAGCCATGCAGTCATGGAAAGCAGGGTGTTAAAACGATGATCATCATCATCACCATTATCATTAAGGTAGAGAACTGACAGAATCCTAAGAACATCAGCGAAAGTGCTTTGCAATATTTGGGTTCTGAGTTCAAACACAACCACGGTTCATCATATAAAAACCTCATTCAAGAACAGGGATCAGGATTATTGACAAATCCCAATTCACTTAAAATTATTGGCCTGGTACCTAAAACCAGAAACCATTATTGTTATTGTTCTAGGTGTATCATATTTGCCTTGGGTTTACAGTGGTACCACAACCATTTCTGTTCCAGTAATTCCCTCCTACCCATCACCCTAGTGGTAGTAACCCTGAAAATATTATCTTTATTATTATTATTGTTATTATTATTATTATTATTATTATCATTATTATTATTAGCATCATCATCACCATCAATTTTTCTTTTTCGAATTTTTTCCCTCCTTAAATTTAAATTCAACCAACCAAAATCAAGAATAGCCAATCACAATTTTACACATTTCTTCAAACTATTTTTTTAGCATGAAATACTGCTTACATTAACTTCATGGAATCACCAATTATTGTTGTTGTTGTTGTTGTTATCATCATCATCATCATCATCATTATCATCATCACCATTATTATTATTATTATTATTACTACTGTAGTTGCTTTTTCCCCACTACCAGCTGTATTGCATTGTTTTTCATTAGCTTTTGCTGGTGTCAGGTCTTTTTATTTTCTGCCTTATTCTCGCTCACCTTTCCTTTCCTTTCTCTCCTCTCTCTCGCTCTCTCTCTCTCTCTCTCTCTCTCTCTCTCTCTCTTCCTCCTACACTAAACCATTATCTTTCACTTTTTTCGCTCAACTCTTGACTGTTAGTTTTATACCTCTCACTTTCTCCCTTCAATGCCCTCACTCTCTAACTCTCCCTCTCTCTTACTCTCTCTTTCTCTCAGTTTCTCTACCTCTATCTACCTCTATCTCCTTTTCTCTCTCTCATCTACCTGTCCAAATCTCGCTGCTGTTCAACAGATTTAATGTCAAAACATCCGCAACTTTCAAACAGATAGTGCTGTAATATGTAAAATGGTAAGGAATTCTCCACAAGCTACTCCATGCATCCCACTACAATGGAAAAAAAAAGACAAAATATCAGCGAATAAAACAAACAAAATATTTCCGTGAGTAGGAGTGAGTGGAAGTCAATGGGAAAACAAAACTATGGCTGTGCGGTAAGAAGTTTGCTTCCCAACCACATAGTTCCAGGTTCAATCCCACTGTGTGGCACTTTGAACAAGTGTCTTCTGCTATAGCATCAGGTTAACCAAAGCCTTGTGAGTGGATCTGATAGATGGAAACTGAAAGAAGCCCATCATGTATTGCTAGCCACTACACGTTCTGTTTTTCTCTCCTTGTTTCCTTCTGTGTTCCTTTCTGTGGAGGAGTGTAGGCTCGAAACGTTAATGACTTCTTCACTTCCCGAGCGTTATACTAATACATCTGTTTGTTGTCTGCACCACCTGTCTTCATCTGTTGTTTTTTTTGTGAGACCCTATATATATATATATATGTGTGTGTGTGTGTGTGTGTGTGTGTGTGTGTGTGTGTGTGTGTGTGTGTGTATTTATATATCATCATCATCATCATCATCATCATCGTTTAACGTCCGCTTTCCATGCTAGCATGGGTTGGACGATTTGACTGAGGACTGGTGAAACCGGATGGCAACACCAGGCTCCAATCTAAATTTGGCAGAATTTCTACAGCTGGATGCCCTTCCTAACGCCAACCACTCAGAGAGTGTAGTAGGTGCTTTTACGTGTCACCTGCACGAAGGCCAGTCAGGCGATACTGGCAACGGCCACGATCGAAATGGTGTCTTTTATGTGCCACCCGCACAAGCCAGTCCAGGGGCACTGGCAACGATCTCGCTCGAAAATCCTACGAAGGCCAGTCAGGCGGTACTGGCAACGGCCACGCTCGAAATGGTGTCTTTTATGTGCCACCCGCACAAGCCAGTCCAGGGGCACTGGTAACGATTTCGCTCGAAAATCCTACGAAGGCCAGTCAGGCGGTACTGGCAACGGCCACGCTCAAAATGGTGCATCTTATGTGTCACCCGCACAAGCGCCAGTCCAGGGGCCCTGGCAACGATCTCACTTGGCTTGCCGGGTCTTTTCACGCACAGCACACCTCCAAAGGTCTCGGTCAGTAGTCATCGCCTCAGTGAGGCCCAATGTACGAAGGTCTTGCCTCACCACCTCAACACAAGTCTTCCTGGGCCTACCTCTTCCACGGGTTCCCTCAACTGTTAGGGTGTGGCACTTTTTCACGCAGCTATCCTCATCCATTCTCACCATATGTCCATACCAGCGCAATCGTCTCTCTTGCACACCACAACTGATGCTTCTGATGTTCAGCTTTTCTCTCAAGATACTTATACTCTGACGGGTATTCACATAGACATTACACATCCAACGGAGCAATATATATATATATATATGTATATATATATATATATATATATATATATATGTATATATATATATATATATATATATATATATATGTATATATATATATATATATATGTATGTATGTATGTATGTATGTAGTATGTATGTATGTATGTACGTATGTAGGTATGCATGTATGTAGGTATATATGTATGTATGTATGTATGTAGGTATGTATGTAGGTATGCATGTAGGTATGTATGTAGGTATGCATGTATGTATGTATGGCTATGTGGTAAGAAGTTTGCTTTCCAACCATAAGGATCAGAGGTTCAGTCCCACATTGTGGAATCTTGGGCAAGTTTCTTTTGTGTCTTTTGCCACAGCCTCAGACTGACCAATGCCATGGGAATGGGTTTAATAGACAGAAACTGAAAGAAGCCCATCATATGTGTGTGTGTTTGTGTGTGTGTGTGTGTGTGTGTGTGTGTGTATCTGTGTGTGTGAGCAAGTGTTTGTGTCTGCCTCTCATGTTGCTGCTGCTGCTGCTGATGATGATGATGAAGAAGAACAGACTAACATTGTCCATCTAAAGAAACAAATCTGCCCAGAGATCACCTTCTCCAACCACACCCCCTCCTGTATTTGATGAAAATTATTATCATTATAACCCTCCATCTTCCCTATAAGGATGATGATGATGATGATGATGACGATGGATAAGGAGTGGAAGAAGAGTTGCAGATCCTGACCAAGACATCATTGACAATACAAGGAGGGAGAAGAGCAAGAGGATGGTTTTGTTGCTGTTATGATGGTGATGATGACGATGATGATGGTGGTGGTGGTGGTGGTAGAAATACTGCTGCTGCTGATGGAGGTGGTGGCAGTGGTGATGGTGGTGGTGATGACGGTGGTGCTGCTTGATGATGATGATGATGTTGGTATTGGCCGCAGTGGCGGAAGTGGTGGGGAGGGAGGGCGAAGGTGGAGGTGGAAGCAGCAGCAGCAACAATGGTAAAACTTTGATGTTAAGATTGAGAAACAAGACGCCGCCCCCCCCCCCACCACCACCACCACACAAGACAAAGTTTAAAAGAAGACTTAAACAAGCACTGACGTTATTTGAGATGTTAAAATTCTCTGGTGTCATTTTGTGAAGACGTATTGACTAACGATGACGATGGGGAGGCATAACATCTTTTGGCCCCCACAATAGTCCATACAACAAGGTTAAAGACACAGAATCAGTGTTCTTCTTCTGTTTCTTCTTCTTACCATTATTTTTCTTATTGTTGTTATTAATTTTTTAATTTTTTAAACAGAACAAAAAATAATTATTATTTTTATTACAACTTTATTTCTTTTTTTGTTGAATTCTAAACCTTTAAATATTTTGAATAGTTTTTTTTTAAGTTTAAAAGTTAAAATGGAAAATTGTAATTTAAAAAAATTTTTACTGCTGTTTTTTCTCAAATATCTTAAAATTTTAAATTTAAAAAAAGAATTATGATTTTTTTTATTTTCATCCATTTCTCATTATTGCTATTGTTGTTTATTATTTTCTTTTTAATGTTTTCTTAAAAGAA
This sequence comes from Octopus bimaculoides, assembly GCF_046866305.1. NCBI lineage: Eukaryota > Metazoa > Mollusca > Cephalopoda > Octopoda > Octopodidae > Octopus > Octopus bimaculoides. The sequence continues at coordinate 14,376,009 of NC_142949.1, forward strand.
CAACAAAAACAATATTTTAATTCAAGTTTTCTTTATTTTTTTCTTAATTCTAAACCTTTAGATATTTTGAATATTGTTTTAAAATTTAAAAACGAAAATCTCATTTTTATTTTGTAATTTTTTGTTAATCACTTTAAAATTAAATATATAATAAAGAAAAAAATGAGATGCAGGCATGACTTTATGGTAAGTTTGCAACCCAACCACAAGGTTCTGGGTTCAGTCCCACTACGTGGCACTTTAGACAAGTTTCTTTTACTTATTGCTTCGAGTCAATCAAAGCCTTTATTCTTTTATTCTGTTATGTGTTTCAGCCAGGTTGCTGTGGTCATACTGTAGCACCATCATGAAAAAATATGTATACCTCCCAGGTAAGGAATTGAACCCCAGTCTCCCATGTAACAGGCAGGGATACTTGGGTGGATTTGGTAGACAGAAACTGAAAGAAGTCTATTGTATATGTGTGTGTGTATGTATGTCTTTCTGTCTGTGTTTGTCCTCCACCACCACTTGACAAACGGTGTTGGTGTGTTTATGTCTCTGTAATTTAGCAGTTTGACAAAAGGGTCTGATAGAATAAGTACCAGGTTTAAAAAATCTGGGGTTTATTCATTCGACTGAAATTCAATGAGGCATTGCCCCAGCATGACCACAGACTAATGACTCTGGTATATTTATTTAATGCTTCTTTCATTTGTATTATTGTCATTGTTGTTGCTGTATTTAGCCCCAAGTCAACCACAATGAAGGAGACGTATCACTAAAGCTTTCTCACCACAATTGTTTTTTTTCTTTTCTTAGGCATAATGTATCTTGGACTACACTATCCAATGTATATTTTCTTTTAAAGATGACAGTTCTATCTGAAAGAGATTTACCTGCTATTTCTAAAACCAAGCAAACCAGCTGTTATCTAATCCCAATCCAGCCCCACATGAAGAGACCTATAATCAAAGACATTCCAGCAGTGGCCATCACCTTTTAGTTTTGTTTTCTGCTTTCCAAATGAATTTTTAAATCATGTGTGTAAAATACCAGCCAAATGACAACCGTGCTGCCTTGAAAAGGAAGGACACATTGCATGATGTTAGCCTCCATGCACTATATCTGAAACCAAGGCAGGACACTAACACAGTTAATCGTCTTTTTATAGATGGAAGGGGTGTTATGTGAGGGACGTTTGGCTGTGTTTTCTATCATGTGAAGCAAACATGTAGAGCTCTTTCTCATTGGCTTCATACTGTTCATTCGATTATGATTGAGACTTGGTTCTATTGTTGTGGGGATACAATAAAAAGTGGCGTCTTTAATTGAAGGAAGCTTGGTCCTGGTATAAGGGGGGGGGAATACATATGAAGAGAGTATACTTTATAGATGGTGGGGTGTGCTCCTGGTGTAGGAGTACAAGCAAAGGGCATGTGTCTTTCATTAAAGCAGGTCTGATTCTGGTAAGGGAGGGGTACATTTGGAGGGTGTGATCTTTAATTGAAAGTGGTTTACTAGTTGTGTGTGTGGGGGGGGGGCAATTGAAGGGCATGGCCCTTTAATTGAAAGAGATGTTCTTCTATTGAAGGGTGTGCGTTTAGAACTATCACTGCTTCTTTGAACAAGTTAACTGTAATTTCTTTCATCCAGGGTTATATGACATGCCGACCCCTTGCCTCTCCTCTCATTCACATCCTACACTAAATATCTTGACTCCACCCACCCATTTGTTGCTCTCCAGAACTGCCATCCTCTGCAATTACATCTCAAACCATTACACACATGTCATCTTTCAGATTTCTTCTTTCAGATTTCCAACTGTGCAGATTAAAGTTAGCTGAGTCTCAACCCCAGTTGGTCTCCCTGGTATGGGCAAAACCTCAGAGGACCATTGAGAAACAGAACTGATGAAAATATGTGTGATGGCAAGGAGTAGTAGGATCATGATGGTGGTGGTGGTGGTGGTGGTGACGTGAGGGTGGAGAAGATAGAGACAGACTGGAGACGAGAGAGTGGGAGGGAGAGAGAGTGAGAGGGGGAGACAGAGAAACAGATAAAGAAAAACGAGAGAAAGAGAAATATATGCTAGGAAATGAAGGAAGGAAAAAAGAAAGAAAAAAGAGAATGAAGAAGAGAGAGAGAGAAGAATTTAGGAAAGGAAGAAAGAAAGGAAAAGGTAGAAAAGAAAGAAATTGAAGGAAGAAGGGGACAGAGATTTAGGGAAGGAAAAATGAAAGAGAAAAGAAAAAATAAATCAAAAGAAGGAAGATAAAATGGAAGAGTAAAGAATAAAGAATAAAGAATAAGAAATAGGAAAGGGAATAAGGAAGAATTCAAGAAAAAAAAAAAGACAGAGAAAAGACTGGAAGTGAAATGGAAAGTGAACTTTGGATAAAAGTATGGCAGTGTGGCAGAAATATTGCAAAAGTTGTAGGATATGGAATTAAAAGATGGGATTTTTGGAAACAATCTGCAAATATGCATATATTGGAAGAATTTAAAGATCAGAGATAACTGTAAGTGAGGGAAACAGCTAATTAGGGGATTAGCAGGAAAGTAGATTAATGAAATGTTGTATTGTATTGTGTGTGTGCGTGTGTGTGTGTGTTTGGAAAGAGGGAGAGAGAGAGAGAGAGAAGGGGAAGGAAAGACATATGTATCTAGACACAAGCATAACATACATGCATATATATGCATACACACACCTCAGTATATATACACACACATGTGTATATGCATAAACACACACACATATATGGACAATTATAGAATATAATTCTCATAATTCAATAAAAAAGAGTTTCTGACTCAGGAAATATATATATATATATTTATATATATATATATGCATCTCTCTCTATATATATGTATATATATATATATATATGCATATCAATATATACATATAGATTTATATATATATATATATATATATATATATATATATGTATCTCTCTCTATATATATATGTATATATATATATTTTTATATATGCATCCATATGTACATATGTGTGTTTATATATATATATATATGTATATATATATATATATATATATATATATATATATATATATATATGTATATATATATATATATATATATATATATATATATATATATATATATATATATATATATATGCATATCCATATATACATATAGATTTATATATATATATATATATATATATATATATATATATATATATATATACATATATGTGCATACATACATGCATACACATGCACATTCGTACATCATCTCTTTGAAGCAGAACATGAACAGGATGTATCAAGGATATCTGCATTTATGAATGTTTATATAAAAGTACATAGGTGTATAGACACACAGAGACACACATATTTATACACGCACACCAACACACATATTTGTATAATTTGTGTTAAAAGAAATTGTGATAGGACGCATCACTTAAATATTTCAGTTTCACATTTAAATATAGATATATATACACAAACACACACATATATATACACACTATATACTAAATACTTTGTGTTTGTGTGTGTGTGCTCAACCACATATTGGATCCTCACACACACATATACAATTACGTACACATTCATATATGTGTGAGTGTGTATGTATAATACATATACATGCATATATATATATATATATATATATATATATATATACATATACATACATGTGTGTGTATATATATATATATATATATATATATATATATACAAATACATATGTATAAATCCATATACATACATGTATATATACATATACATATGTATATATGCATATATATACATGTACATATATATGTGTATATGTATATATACAGTGTGTGCGTGTATATATATATATATATATATATATGTATGTATGTATATATGTATGTATGTATATATATAATGTATATATATATAAATGACGATGATGATGATGATATATATATATTAATATACATATGTGCACAGGCACACATACATATACATATATGTATAAAATGTAAATGGAAACACCTTTTACAAAAGGAAAACAATTCCATGCTTATAAAACACTGAGAATGTATTTCACATAATTTATTTCACTTCAGCCATTACACTTTCAAGTATGTTAGTTGTGGTGATGAAGTGGATGCAAAGGAACTATGAACATATATTTGGTCTGTGACTAGGGGAGTGGGGCAGGGAATAATGGGTAATTCCTTTAAACATAACAATTTCGGAATTTAAATGGAAAAATCCAAATATCACAATAACTATTTTCTGCAGTTGTTTCTTTTCAAACGGAACAATAGACAATTATACGCACGCATATGTGTGTTTATCCATTAATCCTGAAAATGTGTAAAGCACTCTATATGAATGTATCAAATTATGTAAAATATTATAGACCATTAAAAGCAGTTAAACCAGTATATAGAAACATATTTACATATTGTTTTGCATATTTAATCCTAATTGGAGTTATAAACATATTTAGTCATATTTATTGCCATAACCCTCATACTATTACATACATAAATCTAAGTATGCATGTGGGAATGTATGTATGCATGTATGTGTGGATTGAGCCATTTTATGCTTTAAATGTATATGCATTTGTTCGTTTATTTAGTTATTATGGTTTGTAAAAAGAATCCATAAATTACTTTACGAACCTGGCTCAGATTTCAAATATCGTTGTCTTTTACGGTTCACTGATCAGCAGTTCTCGGCTAGCTATGGTAATGCGGTAGGTTAATGAAAGCCACAGCAATCATAATCATTATTTACATTATTTACATTTGACGGATATTTGTCCTCATCTTGTTTGTTGTTAACACGTTTCGGCTGATATACCCTCCAGCCTTCATCTGGTGTCTTGGGGAAATTTCAGACCTGGGTTCTCATTCCTGAGGTATTTTTCAATATTATTTGTAGTAGTAGTAGTAGTAGTAGTAGTAGTAGTAGTAGTATTCAGGTCACTTCCTGGAATCAAACTCAGAATCTTGGGGTTAACCACTACGTCATATGCCCATGGGCATATGGCGTAGTGGTTATCTGTCAAATGTAAACAACGTACATAATTCCACACCTCTTAAATCTAGAACTGTCAATCATAATCAGTCATGCCCTTTGGCAACTACTTTATCTCCTCCCTCAATATTGCTCCCCACTCAGCTGAGGTGGGAAAGGGAGGGGTCTTGTCTTGAAAGTCACTTGATGACCTCACTGCTGCTGGGACCATGTACAAGAACCGGTACACTTTGTAAAGTGTTAGGCATCAGGAAGGACATCCAGCCATAGAGGCCATGCTGGAGCAGACAGAGTTTGGTGTAAACTTCTGACTTGCCAGCTCCTGTCAAACCAACTCAAGCTCACATGAAAGATGGATGTCGAATGATGATGACTATGATGATATGTGAGTGGGCAAACAAAAGAAAATGGCACTCAACACAGTAAGTGGGAGTTCTTAAGAATAATTTGACTCAGCTCCATAATGCTTAAGATGAACTCATTTGATTAAGACATTTGATGAGCGAATGAAGCTTTGAGTTATACAGAGCTGAGTAAAACTCATACATACATATATATGTACACATATGTGTGTGTGTGTGTGTGTGTGTGTGTGTGTGTGTGTGTGTGTGTGTGTGTGTGTGTGTAGTTTATTTTCTTTGTGTTATCATTCTCATTATTATTATTACTATTATTATTATTATTATTATTATTATTATTATTATTATTATTATTATTACTGCTATTTATATTATTGTTCAAATTCTCATTCCTACCTGTTTCTCTAGACTTAAGTATTTTAAGGTTATGTGCTGCTCTTATCTGTGCTATGTTCCTAGTATTTGAAAATCCAAATCTGATTATATGTGTGTTTATAATCTTACTATAGTGTGAGCTCCTTGGGAAGTGTCTACCTATCACTTCTCTAAATTTAGCTATCAGGTTACTCTTGATATTTCTCCCAAATGGGATTATGAGCCAGATTTTTTATTATCCTTATTATTATCCTCATGGTTATTAATATCGTTTTTAAAGAATTTTAAGTTACCTATGTTGTGTTTATGGGGGTACCTTGGTTTATTTAGTTTATTTTCTTTGTGTTTATTCCTCTTATTATTATTATTATTATTATTATTATTATTATTATTATTATTATTACTGCTGTCAGATGTTTCAATTCCGTTGCTATCATTTTCAATATAGGAGACCCTTTCTCTATATTCTGCCTTATTCAGTGCTGCATTATAGAAATTAGCTTCATTATTAAATACCCTATTGTTAGCAGATAATTTGGAGAGTCTTAAAGATATATTTTTAACTAGATTCTCTATGATAGCCCTAGGATGGTTACTTGATTTATTTATATACTGTAGGTTCGTTATGGGTTTGTGGTATGGTCTATATGTTTTATTCTTAATATCTAATGTTACGTCTAGGAAATTTGCCACTGAGACATCATCTTCGTAAACTATACCCATCCCCATTCTGCTGAAAAATCTAGCCAGCCTACCCTTAATTCTCTGTAGTTCCTGGTTTGAGCAATTCCAAACATACAACAGGCAGTCATCTCTATACAACCCCCCCCCCCTAACCCTAGGGAATTGATCACTTAATTCATAAAGGATAAATGATCCCACCATATCAGCTATTTGGACTGAGTCAGAGATCCCCATGGGGACATCAAAGGCCCCAGGGGTATCTTTTCTTACCCATATCTTATCTTTAAAGCTAATGAATGATTTCCTTGCTGCCGTTATCACTTTAAATTCATCTCTAGTAAGGCCTGCCTTTTTATGGAAGAACCACATTGCCTTATTTAGTACTATTGGGTTAATTGATCTATAAAAGTTAGCTATATCAAATTGGATAAATTTTGTTTCTTCCTTATGCTCAATTGATCTAAACCAATTAATTACTTGGTCTGTACCAGACCATAATTCTAACTTTAATTTTATCCAGTCACTGGATAAGTTTGGCACAGAAATGTTGACATAGAGTGGTAAATAAATTGATCTTGGATATATCGAGTTTGAAGTTTCTATCTCTTTTAAATATACAAATTTAAAAGTTAAAAACCTTGAAATATAACTATAAACTGTGAGAACGACCCTTAGGGAATCTAGTTAATGATCCCCTAAGGTAAGTTCTTATGCTATATTGGTAACGGTTGCTACATCCTCTGGAAAATTATATATATATATATATATATATAGACACAGACACACAGACACACAGACACACACACACACACACACACACACACACACACACACACATATATATATATATGTATGTATGTATGTATGTGTTTTGTGCAAAGTCTCCTCTTGACCTAAGGTAATGTGGTGGTGGAACAATGCAGCTGACTGGGCCATTAGAGAAAAGAAACAAGCATGGAAGGATTGGAAGGGTGGTAGGAGCAGGGAATTGTATCATATGGCCAGAAGGGAAGCTAGGAGACAGGTTTACTTAGCCGGAGGGGAAGCAGAAAAACTTGTCACTGTTCTGCATCATGAGGACCAAAGACTTGAAGTATTTCATGTTGCAAGACAATGTGTGAGAGAGAATCATGATGTCATAGGAGAGAAATGTGTCCACATGGATGATGGCTCACTTGCATTAAATGAGGCTGCAAAGAGAGAGGTTTGGAAATGGCACCATGAAAGGTTGCTAAATGAAGAGAATGAAAGGGAGAAAGAGAGTCTACCAAATGTCAACCCAACAGAGAGACCAGCTATACAAATTGACAGAACCTTGGTAGGTAAAGCAATTAAGGATATGAAGATAGGGAAAGCCCCAGCCCATCAGGAATCACCACAGAGATACTTAAAATATCTGGTAGTGTAGGCTGTAGTCTAGTCACCAGTATAGTCAATTAAGTGATACATGAAGAAGTCATATCCAATGACTGGTACAGCAGCACCATAGTTAATTGCTACAAAGGTAAAGGTGATGTATTAGATATGAATAATTACAGAAGTATCAAATTGTAGGATCAGGTGATGAAAGTCATGGAGAGGGTCATTGCCTAACTAATTAGGGACAGAGTTAGTTTAGGTGAGATGCGGTTTGGGTTTGTGCCAGGGAGAAGCACCACTGATGCTATATTTCTGGTTAAACAGCTGCAGGAGAAATACCTAGTCAAAGATAAACCTCTCTACTTGGCTTTCGTTGACATGGAGAAAGCCTCTGACAGGGTCCCTGATTTCTTATCAGGTGGTCAATGTGGAAACTAGGGATAGATGAGTCGTTAGTGAGAGCTGTACAAGCCATGAACAGGGATGCTGTCAGTAAGGTGAGAGTTGGCAACGGGTATAGTGAAGAATTCCAGGTAGGGGTCCATCAAAGAGCCAGTATCAGCTGACTGGCCCCACCATGCCAGTGGCACATAAAAAGCACCCACTACACTCTTGGAGTGGTTGGCATTAGGAAGGGTATCCAGCAGTAGAAACATTGCCAGATCAGATTACATAAACATATATGTATCTATGGATGGATGGATGGATGGATAGATAGATAGATAGATAGATAGATAGATAGATAGATAGATAGATAGATAGATAGATAGATAGATAGATAGATAGATAGATAGATAGATATATGGATGGATAGATAGATGCATACATACATACACACAAGCTCACACACACACATGCACACACATTTACATATACACATGCACATTGTAACTCTGCTTCAGTTACTGTGGAGCAGCCATATTTGGCACCTGCTAGCTGTGTCAAATACAAAAACTACAATGATATGAATACCAGAAGAAAAATGGTAAAGAACACTTAGCACTAAAGATTCTATGAGGATAAATTAAGTATTAAATATATGAGGACAAGTTAACTTTAAAGTTAATATTACATTTTTAATAAATTTTTAAATATTTAAAAACAGGATTTCTTCCAACACACTCTCCACTAGTATCTCAACATTAAATCTTCTGAAAGAGTTTAACACCAATTCTCTGTATAACCCAATTTTTACCAGTTCTTTCTATCATTATCTTTGAAGTTATCAACACCTAAATTGGAATCCGATATTTGTCCCCTTTAGCCATAAACTGTCACTATATTTTCTCCTTTTTATCATTTTATTAAATTTTTTTCTAAAATTACATGCCAATATTCTTGTAGATGTTTTTCAAAAATTTCATAAAGGAAACTAAATTTAAAACGTTTTAACTAATGGTATGCCATTTTTCTTTTCGACTCAAACTAAAATTATTTTAGAATAATGATGTGTATTTATTTATTTATTTTATTTTTAATCCTCTGTTTTGTTTTGTTTTTGTTGTTGGGGCTTTTTCTCCTCTTGTAACCCATTTAATTTTCCTCTTTATACCTTTCTTCTTTTAAATGAGGTTCTAATTATAGATATAGATTTATTCATCATTTTTTCTTCAACTCTCATTGAAGTATTTTTTCAGCAAACTCCACTGAATTTATCAACCATTTCGACAAATATGTTACATGCAATCAATAGTACATGTCTTAGTTTTAACTCAAACATTTTCATAAGCCTAAACATAAAAAGCATTTGTATTACTCTCACTATCTCTTCCACATTAATTTCAAGCACTTTCTAATTTTTATTTATAAAGTCATTTTCTTTTTTGACCATTATTTATTGTTACTTTTTCATTTCATCAAATTCCAATGCAAAATAGATTTTTTTTTTTTTTTTTTTTTTATAAAAAACAAACTATTCACAATTTGAACCGGAAAATTATTTTTCCTTTCAAATGAACTTTGTAAAAACTCCATTTCTATAATCAGCAAGTGGGTTCATGAAGTGCAAAAACTTTCTGGTCTTTTTTATTAAAGGCCCATTCTGATCCGTTTTCATTTTTTTGCCACACTATTCACCAATAGAATTCTTCTCCAGTTAGAAATCAGGTTCATGTTTTCCTCACTCTCCCACCTCTCTCTCTCTCTCATTCTATCACAGAATATTCCACTGCTTCTTCTCCACTTTGTTTATTTTAATATTTTAGAAACACAAAACAATTGGTAAATTACAACTATACTTAGTCATAATTTTCCTTGTATTTCAAAATGATTTAACTTTTCCACCATTTCACAATAGATTTAGCTATGAGCAACAATACTGAAATAACTGACTTAGTAATATTTCTTGTAAGAATTCTCAAATATTTCAAAGTGAACAGAGCTGGCCTTCTTCAGACATGTGTAGAGAGAATTCTTCAGCATGGAACCAAAACCCAGTGTTTCAAAAAGCTTCTATGGCACATACATCAAGCTTGTCATGAGGTTTCAAAATATCTAATGCCACAAGTCCACAAGACCAAAGAGGAGATTATGGACACATTCCACCCATCTCTCTTATTATTGCTCAACAGGCAACTACATCATCATCATCATCATCATCATCACCGTTTAACGTCCGCTTTCCATGCTAGCATGGGTTGGACGATTTGACTGAGGACTGGTGAAACCAGATGGCTACACCAGGCTCCAATCTGATTTGGCAGAGTTTCTACAGCTGGATGCCCTTCCTAATGCCAACCACTCAGAGAGTGTAGTGGGTGCAAACACAATACTATATTCAATGTTACAGTCTGGAGAATCTCCCACACACTATTACAAGATAAGGGCCACAGAACAATATTAATGCTATTGGCAGAGACCCAGAACATGGAATCTACCAAAGATAATGTTGGTGACAGAGATTCATGGAATGGTATCGTAAAACACTTCTCAGCTGCAACCACTTGAAGAAGAGAATATTCTTCTCTGCAACCTCTCTCTCTACTACCATCTTTCTCTCTCTCTACTACCATCTTTCTCTCTCTCTACTGCCATCTTTCTCTCTCTCTACTACCATCTCTCTCTCTCTCTCTCTCTCTCTCTACTACCATCTTTCTCTCTCTCTCTCTCTCTCTCTATATCATCATCATCATCATCATCATCGTTTAACGTCCGCTTTCCATGCTAGCATGGGTTGGACGATTTGACTGAGGACTGGTGAAACCGGATGGCAACACCAGGCTCCAATCTAATTTGGCAGAGTTTCTACAGCTGGATGCCCTTCCTAACGCCAACCACTCAAAGAGTGTAGTATATCATCATCATCATCGTTTAACGTCCGCTTTCCATGCTAGCATGGGTTGGACGATTTGACTGAGGACTGGTGAAACCGGATGGCAACACCAGGCTCCAGTCTGATTTGGCAGAGTTTCTACAGCTGGATGCCCTTCCTAACGCCAACCACTCAGAGAGTGTAGTCGGTGCTTTTACGTGTCACCCGCACGAAAATGGCCACGCTCGAAATGGTGTCTTTTATGTGCCACCCGCACAAGCCAGTCCAGGGGCACTGGCAACGATCTCGCTCGAAAATCCTACAGGAGCCAGTCAGGCGGTACTGGCAACGGCCACGCTCAAAATGGTGCATCTCATGTGCCACCCGCACAAGAACCAGTCCAGGGGCACTGGCAACGATCTTACTTGGCTTGCCGGGTCTTCTCACGCACAGCCCATTTCCAAAGGTCTCGGTCCGTAGTCATCGCCTCGGTGAGGCCCAATGTACGAAGGTCTTGCCTCACCACCTCAGCCCAGGTCTTCCTGGGCCTACCTCTTCCACGGGTTCCCTCAACTGTTAGGGTGTGGCACTTTTTCACGCAGCTATCCTCCTCCATTCTCACCACATGTCCATACCAGCGCAATCGTCTCTCTTGCACGCCACAACTGATGCTTCTAATGTTCAGCTTTTCTCTCAAGATACTTACACTCTGACGGGTATTCACATTGACATTACACATCCAACGGAGCATACTGGCTTCATTCCTTGCGAGCTTACGTATGTCCTCAGCAGTTACAGCCCATGTTTCACTGCCATGTAGCATGGTTGTTCGTACGCATGCGTCATACAGTCTGCCTTTTACTCTGAGTGAGAGTCCCTTTGTCGCCAGCAGGGGTAAGAGCTCTCTAAACTTTGCCCAGGCTATTCTTATTCTAGCAGCTACACTTTCAGCGCACCCACCCCCACTACTAACTTGGTCGCCCAGATAGCGGAAGCTATCGACTACCTCTAGTTTTTCACCCTGGAATGAGATAGAAGTTGTTTCCTGTTTGTTTGCAGTCTTTATTGCACCTGAACATCTGCCACAAACAAAAACTAACTTGCTAGTTAACCTGCCTTTGATGTTGCTGCACCTCTTATGTGTCCATAGCTTGCACCGGGTACATCTTATAGAGTTACTACCTACTCCTTTTCTACATACTGAGCAGGGCCATCTACCTGAAGGGGTTTGTGTTTTATCTACCTTCCTACTTATTAGGATTTTGGATCTACTTATCTATCTACTTATCTATCTATTTATATCACTTTCTAACAATTCTTTTCATCCTCTCTTTTTTTCGTTCCTCTCTAATGTAATATTTGGTAGTTTAAACCATATTAAATTAAAATTTGGTCTCGTGTTCACATTAGGCACACAGATTATCAGGAAGTCATTGGGTTCTGTCTTCCTCTTCTCACTTTTTTACATTCTACATGAGGACTTCAGAAATTTGTGAAATGAGATTCCTATTTGCAGTTTATAAACTTATCAAACCCTCTCTTCAATCTGAATGAGAATTATGTGGAAAACTCTCAAATCTTTCTTTTATATTTGTTCTAAACTAATTTGATATATATAAAAAAAAAACTGAAACAAGCAGCAGTTTGTAACGAAATAATTACACACTCAAAACACATATGCATGTGTGTGTCTGGGGGGAGGGTGTAAATATATCATCATCATCATCATTTAATGTCCATTTCTGATGCCGGCATAGGGTGGACTGTTTAACAGGAGCTGACCAGCAGAAGAGCTGCCCCGGTTCCATGTCTGTTATGGCATGGTTTCTATGGCTGGATACCCTTCCTAGTGCCAACCACTTTACGGAGTGTTCTGGGTGCTTTTTACATGGCACCAACATGGATACATTTATGCAGCACCAAAATGAGAGCATTTTATGTGGCACCAACACCTGCAAAGCACATTCCTGTATGCATGGATGACAACGATTTTACTTAGATTGGTACATCTTCTCAAGTACAGCAAATCACCACAACTCAGTGAGGCCCAGCATCTGAACATATATAGAAATGTGTGTGCGCACGGGCACGTGCATGCGTGTGTGTGTGTGTGTGTGTGTGTGTGTGTGTGTGTGTGTGTGTGTGTGTGTGTGTGTGTGTGTGTGTGTACACATGTATATGTATATAAAATCAGAAACAAGCCCTCAAGACAATTATCTTTCCTCTTCTCCAATACCCATAGACTTTACTCAAACCTACATCCTACCTATCACTTCCTAGATACACCTCCACTTCCGATTCTTCTCAAAGATACAAATCTCTCAACTCCTGTCTCCAATCAATGTTTTCTCTTCAGGTTAGATTTTTATATTCTCACTTTACTCAGAAGAGTCTGGAGTGCACTTTCATAGACTTCTCTCCTACCCCCTCGTCACTAACCTTCTGTCTCTCCTGGATATCAACAATAATAATTTCTGGTTACAATGATTCAAAGCTGCCCCAACACTACTTAACTTACTCACCTCAAATACATTTGTGATTTCTACTTCTCTTTTAACTCTTCAAACCACCAGCATCTCTTTACCCATCTCTCCCGCATGAAGGACATAAATCTGTGTGGATATGTGCATGTGTACATCATATATTATGAAAGAAAAAACTGAACAAATAAGTATGGGTGTAGGCTGTAGGTTCTCTTCTGGAGTCAGAACAGAAATTGGATTTTAAGAATTATAACTGTCCAAAAACGCTAACTCTATCCATATTTATTCTTGTGTAAACATCTTTATATATACAGTCTCTCTTTCTTTCTCTCTCTCTCTTTAAATATATAAATATATATATATATATATATATATATATATATATACATGCACACACACACGCATATATATATGAGGGGGTGCCAAAAAGTTCCCGGCTTTAAGAGTCTAGCGCAAGGCCTGGTTGGAGGCCCAACCTTCTGAGTTCTTTTACAGGACTTAGAAATACTGAAGGATCATTGCAATGAGTGTTTGAATCTGAAAGGGAAATATGTTGAATAAAATCATAACTAATTGATCCTGCTGTATTTTCTTTTACACAAAACTAGGAACTTTTCCGCACTCACTTGTGTTTTACAATGCCTGTGCTGACAGACAGACAGACAGACATACATACATACATACATACATACATACATACATACATACATACAAACATACAGACATACATACATCATCCTTGCACATGTTCAGTCCACAGCTGGATGAAGGCCTTATCATTTTCTCTCCACCAACCACGATCTGATGTTTTCCTTATCCATGTTTGGGTGCCAAATAATTTAACGAAGTCTTCATTCCAGCTTCAGCGTGATCTTTTCCTCTTTGTTTTTTCTCAATGTGGTGTCCATTCTGTCAATATGCTATTTCAAATATTATCCTTTCTTCTAAACACAAGTCCCACAAAAGACCAGTATTTTTCATTTTCTGAGTTTTTATTTTCTAGATAATATTCATTAAACCTGTTGCCATCTTCTTGTTTCTCCACTTATCCATTTCATTAATATTCAGCATTCTCATATTCATAGTTTTTTGTGTTGATCACACACACATACACACACACACACACACACACACACACACACACGGGTTGGACATGTTGCAAGATTTGCAGACAGCAGGAGGACCCATGCAGTTGCCACACACTGTCCAAAAGAAAGGCAAAGGGGCCGATACAGCGTGGCACCAGTGACGTCGCAACTCATTTCTACAGCTAAGTGAACTCGAGCAATGTGAAATAAAGTGTCTTGCTCAAGAATACAACACACATCCCAGTCCGGGAATTGAACTCACTACCTCATGATTGTAAGCATAACACTCTAACCACTGAGCCATGCACCTTCACACACACACACACATACACATACACACACACATACACACACACACACACACACATGTAAATACACACACACATAAATATGTAAATATATATTTCCGTCCCTACATCCGAAACTCTGAGTTTTATTATGGCAACCGAATAATTGTCACATATTATATTACAGATAAATTCCTCTATCTATATAATATCGAGGTCTCATTCATTCTTTTGTTGTCTTACCATTACTATTAATACACACACACACACACACACACACACACACATAAACGAGGAGATGAAAAGGAAGAGAGTGATCAGAGTACAATGTCAGTGTGACCTCCAGTAACAATGGCTGAGCCAGATTATCTGCTTAAAACCTCTCAACAAACAATGCAGAGAGAAAGATGATTAAGCATTACCAATCAGCAATTCCATATTCCAACAGGTGAAAAAAAAAAAAATTACATTGGGATGAAAGACAAAAAAAACAAACAAACAAATAAATTACAAGAAAAATGAAATTTAAAAAGAATTAAATTTTGAAATAGAATTTCACAAGAAATTCTCGTCGATGCCATTTGCAATATTCTAAGATAAACCATTCATTTCTGAACGGTGTCTGCTAAAGTAAAATGGAAACTGACATATTTGGTGCAGTGATCCAAGAAATTTTAATTAACACTGGTACTAACGTACCTAATGTGTTCAGAACAGAATGGTTAATTAATTAACTTTACAGCTATAGTAATGAGAAATATGATTCTTGTGATATGGTGAATTTCAGGACAGTCTGACCAATGCCATTACTTGCAGAATTGTGCTGAACAGGAAGAGAAAGCATTTCATTTGGTAATGTACTGTATCTGTCGAAAATCCACCATAAAGTGGGCAGGGATCAAGTAGTTATGGTAGGGGCCAACTGGTTATGGTAGGGGCCAACTATTTACAGATCATTCTTTTATTCTTTTATTTGTTTCAGTCATTTGACTGCAGTCATGCTGGAGCACTGCCTTTAGCCGAACAAATTGCCCCAGGCTTATTCTTTGTAAGCCCAGTACTTATTCTATCACTAAGTTACGGAGACGTCAACACACCAGCATTGGTTATCAAGCGATGGTGGGGGGACAAGCACACAAACACAGACACACAAACATAGACATACATATATGATAGGCTTCTTTTCAGTTTCCATCTACCAAATCCACTCACAAGTAGAAGACACTTGCTCAAGGTGCCACACAGTCGGACTGAACTTGGAACCACGTGGTTGGGAAGCAAGCTACTTACCACACAGCCACTTCTTTGCTGTGATCAGACTAAATGTTGTAAGAAGTTTGCTTTGCAACCAAGCGGTTTTGGGTTCAGGTCCCACTGAATGACACCTTGGGTAAGTGTCCTCTACCATCTTACTAAGTTGACCAAACCTTGTAAGAGAAGACAAACAGACAGAAACTGTTTGGAACCATCAGAAATAATAAGAGAGTATTTCAGCTTTGAGCGAAAGGCTTAACACTTTGGTTACCATATTTCTGTTGAAAACATTCCCTTTGTTTCATTTAATCTTGAAGATAATTAAGAACTGAGTAAGATGATTTAGTCATTAAGCTGGTGTTTGAGACATAAACTGACATGGAATTTTCATGGAAGGTTCTAATTAAAGATATTTTAAAACAGACATTTTGGATCCTAGAACCAGGTATCATTTCAGGTGAGTCAGTATCAAAGGGGTTAATGCATTATCTGATTTAACACAACTACCTGGTCCTTGGGTGTCTTTAACAAAGACTATTCTATTGTGAGGCAGGTTTCTGATCTGAGAATAACGTTCTTTCTTGCCGTGAGTCTCAGAGCTTTTGAGAAATGATCAAACTCCCTTCCATTTCTTTTCAAAGCCATTCAAAAAAATTAGGGTAATTTAGCATCCCTCTATAAACAGCATTCATATCTTGCAAAGGGTGACAACACCACTTAACATTCGCAAGTTAAAAAATAATTAGCAGGTATGTACTTAGGAAATTATATCAAACTCTAATTGATATAAATTTATTTCCTTGTGCCAATGAAAAGACTGCAAAAGGTAAAAGTTAGATAGATTTGGCTCCATAATATTGGATCAGGAAGTTAAAGAACTGAGTCTAAGTAACCACAGAGTGATGGGGATTTGTGCTCAGAATCACATCACTGGATGAATATAAATTGATATAAGTTTGTATACTTCTAGATAGAGCCTGGTTAGTCAACATCCATCTTATGTAGTAGCCTCTGGAGGAGAAGGAACTAGCCATCGCCACCACCACTACCATCCCCATTACAGTTATTGTCACATTGTTATGTTGCCAGTAAACAGCCCTTGAAGTTTTGAAACACAGTAACAGAATATACAGATTTCCAGTTCACAGGTGACATGACAAAATCATTTCAGTAATACACATACATCAATATATATATACATACACACATATAAATATAAGTATGCATGTATAAGTGAGCAGATATTTATGTATATATATATATATATATATATATATATATATATATATATATATAATATAACATAATATAATATAATATTAGACACACACATACATGAAGAAAAAGGGAAAAATAAATACAATGAAGAAATCTGAGAGTTGAAGGTGTTGATGTGTGAAACACGAAACAGAATATTTTCATTAGGAGACTCCATGTGAAATATATTCTCCATTGTCTGACTGCCAGATATGACAGTGATGTTGAGGAATAATGTCATTACGTTTGATATCTTGGATTCCTTCAGTCTCATCCTCTACTGCAAGGATTAAAATGGCTGAGTGGCAGGCAGCTTTACAAATTTCATTTGGAAACGGTGAGGAAAGTATCGCTAATGTACATTCATTGCTATGGGCTGTTACTGTGAATCTAATTGTCCCTTGATCTATCAGTCTGTCTTCAAGATATATATGTATATATATGGCTTAATGGTTAGGATATTCAGCTCACAATCATAAGGCCATGAGTTCAATTCCTGGTGACACCTTGTGTTCTTGAGCAAGACACTTTATTTCCCGTTGCTCCAGTTCATTCAGCTGGAAAATATGAGTTGTACCTGTATTTTGAATGACCAATCTTATCACATGTTGTGTCACACCAAATCTCCTTGAGAACTACATTAATGGTACCTGTGTCTGTAGACCACTCAGCCACTCCCATGATAATTCACTGGTCAAGCTGTTCCATCAATCGGATCAACTGGAACTTTTCTCGTTGTAACAGACACAATGCCAGTTTGTCCCTGACCATCACTACTTGACAACTGGTGATGGTTTGTTTATGTCCCTATCACTTAGTGTTTCAGTGAAAGAATGGGTGTCAGATGTAAGAAATAAGTACTGGGGTCAATTTCTTCGACTAAAACCCACTTCAAGATGGTGCTCCAGTTTGGTCACAGTCCAATGGCTGACAGAAGTAAACATTAAAGATGTCTCTCTACCTGTGGATGTGTGTCATGGCTCTTGGAATTTGAACCTGCAAATTTCTCATGGAAAGAAAAACAAAAAAAAACAAATAAAGAAATAAAATTTGCTCCATTAAAAAATAAACAAAAACCAAAGCAATTTGGTGTTGTTTAGCCCTGGGTCAGCCTTGACTGAGTCAACATTTCAGTTTCAACCACTCTGTTCTTGAAAGAATTTGTAAGACTACAACAGCTAAGGGACCCTTCTATTATTTCAAAAGGAACGTGTTATTTGAGGAAATTTTGGCTATTATTTCATACAAATTGAGAGACAAGTCATGTAGAGGTATCCTTGACAGTTGCTGTACAACAAGGTAGAACTCATATGTCAGGTTAACCTACAAAAAACTGGTAGAGTTTTGGTGATTCCTTCACCTATGTATTCATAGATGACTAATATATTATGTGAAAATCAGGATAATTTAATGTGATATCTTGAAAAGTTATTGTTGTATAGAATGATTAAAATACAAAGTTCTCTTCGTATCCAAAGAATAATGGTGAAACTTCTCTGGAGAGCAAGGATGACACTCCACCCTAGGCAAACCAGGTGATTACTTAGAGCATTAAAAATCAAGGGTGCCACAAAAAAACTACATAAAACATTTCCAATCTAATTAAAACCATGGAAACTAATGAATAAAGAGATCAGGGAAGGTCACTCACAGGGCAAAGGAAGATGGAGGATATGGGTGGAAGAGGAAATGGGAAGAGACAGGTGAATTGTTATAAACTGTCACTTGATTTGACCTGAAATATTTTGAAATTTTACCCAGTAACAGATTTATTCAGTGACAGACTTGATAATAAAACAAAAGATTTTTTTAATACTATTCTATATTTTTGAGGTGAGGAATTGTGTACATTATTTACAATGGACAGGTAGGAGTTCTCACCTTGTTTGTTGTTACCACAATGTTTCAGTTGATTTACTCTCTAGCTTTCATCAGGTGTCCTGGTAGAATTTTGAACCCAACCCTTTATCTAACCGATGGGGTACTCTGTTCTCATTCCTAAGGCATTCTTTTTTGCTGAGTTATTTTTTCCATTGATATTATTTCCCAAGTTCCTGTCTGGGATTGAACTCAGAAATCAAGGGCTATAGATCTTTTGTTGGCAAACTAATCAAAATATTTCAACTGAATTTTTCATCTGAAATAACGAGGGTGATGGATGGAAAGTGTACAAAAAAAAATCAGAAAAGAAGGATCATACTTACTATAGAACCTGAAAAATGGGGTGCCAAGAAAAATCAAGGGTACAAACTGTAGGGCTAGGAAAAGAGGTGCACACTGAAGGACCAGTTTAGGGTACTGAATATCAAAGCACCACTCTCGCTTAAGAGAGGCAACAATCTTAAAACTGATCTAAAAGAAGGTCACCAATTATTTTTCTGTTAATTTAAGAAAACAATAAAATGTTTTTTTATATTATTTCCACAATGAAAAGGTTTTAAAATAAAGGCTGAAGAGTTATCAACATTATATATATTTTGGTTTTCTGA
>NC_142949.1:14400881-14415881 GCF_046866305.1 Octopus bimaculoides
TTAAACTGTATAACTTATGTACAATGACTGCATGTTTAAAAGCAGTGGATTGGCAAAACCATTAGAGCATCAAATAGATTATGTTGCAGTATTTGTTCCAATTCTCTCAGCACTAAGTTCAAATCTCACCCAGGATCAATTTTAACTTTTATCCTTTCAGGGTCAATAAAAACCAAGGGAGAAGAAAAACCACCAACCACAGCAGGAGGGTGGATGGTCAGAACTGTAAGAATATTACACTGGATGCATTGCAGTATTTCACCTTGCTGTTTGCATTCTTAGTTCAAATCCCACCATGCCATACATGAGTGGTGGACTTTTATCCATTGCCCAGTTTCACATCATCACCTGGTATCTTAGGGTTGTTTCAATTGAATCCACTCTGTCACAAGTAACCAGGCTGGATCTCCAGACACCAGTTTAAGGATCCCTTCCTCCCAACCCTTTTCCCAACAGTCTCAGAGACCCTGTAAAAGGTCATGGACAAGGGCTTCCCCACATGACTAAAAGATACCCAAGAGAAATAAGAAGAAAGCTATAGCTACCATTTTATCTTTTGCTGTTAGAAATGAAGACAACCAGTGGTAAAGTCAATAGGAACTTGAATCCAATGACATTACTGTCCACAACCTGTCATATTCCATATATCAGTCCCCGCTGCCCCAGTCAGCTGAAGTATAGAGACTAAGGGGCGAAATACTACTGACTCTCAGATACCAGCTGATGATAACAAAGGGTTTCCAACATTGTAATGGATTTAAGGTGACAAGCTGGCAGCATTGCTAACACACCAAACATGAGGCTCAGCGGCATTTCATCTGTCTGCACGTTCTGAGTTCAAATACTGCCAAGGTACACTTTATCTTTCATCCTTTCAGGATCAATAAATGAAGTACCAGTGAAACACCAGGGTTCATGTAAAGGATTATTATTATTATTAACCCTTTTGTTACCATATTTGTTTTGAGATACTCCATGTTTCTTTCAGTTAACTTTAAATATGACAGAGAATTTAGTAAAATAACTTAGTTATCATTCAGCTAGTGTTAGGAACATAAATTGTGACTAAGGTTTGGTGGAAGATTTTAATTCGAAACTTATGAAAACAAGACATTTGTACTACAGAGCCAGAGCTGATTTCAGGCAGGTTGATAGGGAAAGGGCTAAAAGAGTTTGCACAGACTCTGCAGTTTTTGAATGGGATAAAGCATCTCTGATGCTTATTTTGCCTTTCATATACTTCATATATTTCATGAAAAGTATGAAATATATAGATATATAAACAGATAGATAAATATTTAAAATGTGAGATATTACTTTTTCTTTTATGGCACAGCAATGTATCACATTTTCATATTTTTTAAAATACATTGATTCATCCTGATACCATAACAACCATCACCTCCAATCACATTCAATTCTGTGGATTTTTATATCTCGATAGATAGCTGCAAGTAATGTGGAATAAAATATCAATTTTAAAGCAATACTCACCAGCAATATCTCATATCTCGGATGATATCTTTGATGCAGTCAGTTAAGATTGATACATTCTCAAATTTCATTCCACGGCTGAAAAGGGTAAGATTTTTAAAAAATACAGAATATTATCAAAAGTTAACATCTGTGTGTGAGTGTATGTGTATGCATCTGTGTGTGTATGTGTGTGAATTTATATACATATGCAGAGACTCATATATGTAATTTAGAGAGATAAAATCGTTGATTAACTGATATTATCTATGTGATTAGAAAACAAAATCTCCCTCTAAATGTGTTTAAAATCAAAGGAGGTAATTATAAAATTATTAGATAATACAATTTTTGTTTTCAAAATGCAAACAATGGCGTTAGGAGTCAATGTTGTTTTGAAAGTCAACTGGTGAAAGCAACACACATGTTTCAGTCTTGTTAGATCTCAACAGTGAAGCATATTCACCTTGAGAGTATATCTCCACTCTGATTCAAGGCATCTGATGAGTGAGTTGTTGAATCAAGTCTATAAAACTCCAAGTAATGAAAGGGTGGATCAACTTGTTAATAGATACACATACATGCATATATATATATATATATATATATATATATATATATATATATATATATGTGTGTGTGTGTGTTACTTGTTTCAGTCATTAGACTGCAGCTATGCTGGGGCACCACCTTGAAGAATTTTATGTCAAAAGAATTGAGCCCAGTATTTATCTTTTATTTTATTTTATTTATTTATTTTTTGTTAAGCATGATACTTATTTTATCAGGCACTTTTGCCAAACTGCCAGGTTACAGGGATGCAAACACACCAACACTGGTTGTCATGCAGTAATAGGGGACAAACACAGAAATAAAGACACATGCACATAGGTGTGTGTGTGTGTATATATATATACATATATATGACGGGCTTCTTTCAATTTTCATCTACCAAATCCACTCACAAAGCTTTGGTCAACCTGAGGTTAGAGGAAACTCAGCCAAGGTGTCACACAATGGGACTGAACTCAGAACCATGTGGTTGGGAAGCAAGCTTTTTACCAAACAGCCATTCCTGTGCCTATATATATATATATATATATATATATATATATATTACAATTAATAAGTGGAATGACCACTAAAGTGGATTCCTATATGGCGTCCTTGCCACGAAGAGTGTGTTCTCAAGAAAAAATCTCAGCAAACACCAGAATGTAAAAATAAGCAAGACAAATGAAACTATACAAAATAAAATGATTACCTACACATCATGATTTGATTATTAACACTTTGGATTATTTTTTTGAATATGCTAGACCACTGGTTTAAATTGATGTTAATTGATTGATATCAATTTCTACCCTCATTATTTAATTTAAATATATATATATATACACACACATATATATATATATATATATATATATGGAGTTAAGAAATGACAAGGGAAAAGGAATTACATGATCAACTTCATACCTTGCAGCTGTTTCTGCTATACGATACAATTTAACTCAGGGCTGGGTACTTGTGCCTCACCTAACTGCTTCCTCAGAGACTCCTTTAATTTCATATACAGAGTATAATATGAAATTACAAAAGAAATCTAATGCTTTATTTTGAAGCATATGTACATTGAGTCCTATCAGCAAGTTATTAGTATCACCATATTAATGAGATCTTTGCATATATTTATATATATATATATATATATATATATATATATATATATATATCCTTGGAAATATCTCGAACTTGTTCTCACTTTCTCTCTCCTAAATGTGAGCAGCCATGTAGCTCCTCTATGCGACCCTGCTCTACTCCAAACAGCTTCCCTCATACCTTAACCTCTATCTAACATGCAGAGACAACATCCTCCCTCCATGGGTCTCTTGGCTTGCAAGCTTTATGGTGTCCTCAATAGTGCTGGTGGCATGAAAAATAGTACCCAGTACTCTCAGTAAAGTGGTTGGTGTCAGGAGGGGCATCAAACCATGGAAACTATTCCAAAACAGACACTGGAGACTGGAGTATAATGCAGTCATTTCAATCATCCGATGTTTGTCAAACAGTCCAATCCATGCAAGCATGGAAGACTGGACATTAAATGAAGATGAATATATATATATATATATATATATATGCATGTGTGTGTGCGTGTGTGTGTGTGTGTTAAATAAAATGAGACAACAAAGCCAAGGTAGTGTGAAATTTCTAGGCCATTTATAAAGAAAAAGTTAGTCTTACAGTTGTTTCACGGATTTAAAGATATCCCATCATCAGAGACGATATGAGAGAGTTAAACGGAAATAAATAGTAGAGTTCAATATAAGAAGTTATTTTGGAAATGGATGGATATAGGAAGTATAAAGGGAGATATGAGAATAAAAATATGTGTTGGATGCCACAGTTGTAGTTCGATTATCCAAGGAATGTGCTGTGTAGAATGGGTAAAGAGGCTATGGTGTGCAAATTCTGATAGGAGTTCATATTTTGTTATTACAAAGGAATAGTGTGCAGCTATTAATGCTACAGCCGTCCTTCTGTAGCATTTACATAGCCTTACCTGCTCTTTGGGTCTTCTGGATACCAAAAACTCTCATATTATATACATAGATATTTATATATATATATATATATATATATATATATATATATATGTGTGTGTGTGTATATATATCTACACAACACTTTGATATTAGATATATATATATGTACCCATTACCATTCGTCTTTAATGTTTGTCTTCGTTGATTGTTTATTTTGTATGTCCACTCTTTTGTTGTTTGTTCGTTCAAAGCCCTAACTCTCCACAAATTTTATATTTTTTAAATTTCTGGATGCTGTTGTCTTACTAAGATTTCCTATCATGTCGTTAAAAGCATGAAATGGGTCAATAAAACAGTCAACAACTGATGAGCGAGTTATCTGCGTCTGGTATTTTGTCCTGTACTTGTCTCTCGTGTGTTTATGCTTTTTTCACTCATTGGTGATGTCCTGTACTTAATGTGTATTTTTCATTTATATATACACACACACACACACACACACTACACTTTGACATAAGATATATGATATATATGTATATATATATATATATATGTTGAATATAAAGATAACATTTATATAAGATTTATCAAATAGCCAGCGTGGAAAATCAATTAAGAAAAAAAATGAATACAAAGTATATAATTTTTTTCCAAATCTAAAATACATTATTATATGAAGGGCTGTTACTATAAGTAACACCTCATGCTGTAAATGGACTCTAAAGTCAAACTACTTCAATATATATATAATATACATATATATATATATATATACACACACACACACACACACAACACTTTGATATTTTGTACGTGTGTATATATATATATATATATATACAGGGTAATTCAAAAGTCTCCATACAGAGGGAAAATTTATATTTTTATAAGAAACAGTTTATAAGATCCCCTGATCTGACCCCTCTTGATTTCTATCTTTGGGGGCATTTGAAAAAGATGGTGTATCGCAGAAAGATAAAAGACATAAATCCTTTGAAGGAACGCATCACCAACTCCTTTGTACAGGTATCACCAGATGTGCTATTACCAGTTCACAATGAGTTGGGTAAACGTATTGCAATGTGTATTCAAAACAATGGTAACCATATAGAACCTGCTAAATAAAAAAAAAAAACTGTTCTTATAAACTGTTTCTTATAAAAAAAATAAATTCTTCCTGTGTATGGCGACCTTTCAATCACCCTGTATATACACTTTATTAAAACCGAAAAATCTTCACAAACTGTTACTCAGAGTTTTATGTGACCATTTATATACACACACACATTTTCCAGGTTAGAAACGTGGAAGGATTTTGATGGATTATTATTTAGATTATTGCTTTGACATGCACTCACTTATATAAAAGCTCAAAGGCTTGTACAAGAGAGAGTTTTCCTTGGATAAATGCATTTGCAATGACAATATCTTACGACAAACACATTTGGCACAAACTGTTTTGGTGCACGTCCACTGGCATTCAGCTGCATGATGCTGCTTTCATTGTGGTTTGCAGCCTCACTGCAGCCAGGACAAATTGCATTACAATAAAGAAGACCATAATTTTGCAGAAAATTAATTATGTCTTGTGTATTTGCTGTTAATCTTTCAAGCTCTATTCTATTAACATTTGATGCACCTGATTAGTTAATAAGCGCACTTTGCTTGCGTTAATTAGGGAATTTAATTAAAATATTTGGTGGATCCAACTTCAATAATGACATCACCATATTGAATGCATTTTTGTATTTAGCAAGGGCTTTTAAAATCAGAATTATTCACAAAAGAAGAAAACAGTTAATAAAAAACAATAATTGGATTTGTGGAATGTTTAAATTCCAAATAATTTCTGATATTTAAAACATAGAAATTCAAAAAAAAATTTTCTAGGTGGCTGTGTGGTAAGAAGTTTGCTTCCCAACCACACGGTTCTGGGTTCAGTTCCACTGCATGACACCTTGAGCAAGTGTCTTTTACTATACCTTAGAGCAAGACAAAACCTTGTGAGTGGATTTGGTAGATGGAAACCAAAAGAAGCCTGTCCTATGTGTGTGTGTCTGTCTGTCTGTGTAACAGTGTGTATGTGTGTGTGTCTGTCTTTGTCCCCCACCAGCACCACTGCTTGCCGACAAATATTGGTGTGTTTATATCCCTGTAACTTCATGGTTCAGTAAAAGAGTCTGAAATTAAGTACAAAGCCTTGAAAAATTAAATACAGGGTTCACTTTATTTAACTATAAAAATTCTCCACTACAAAGCCCCAGCCTGGACTCAGTCTAATGACTGGAATGGGTAAGAAACCATATTTTGTACACAAGGCAACTTCTTAGTGGAGTTCTCAGTTCAGCCATCAGATACATTGCTTTGTGGTAAGTATTTCAGCTCTTTACATTCTAAGATCAAATCCCAGCAAGGACAAATTTTCCTTTTATTATTCTGGCACTCAATAAATAAAGTACCAGACTTATACTGGAATCACTTAGTCTTCTACACTTTCTTTCTTTCTGTGTTTTTGTCACTTTGAGGAGGACATCGGATGTGGTTACATCTGGAGAGTGATTGGCTACCCAAGGTCTAAAAATACCTGAGACAAGCCTTATGTCACACCAGCACCCCTATGACCCCCACTGAGGAGTCAAGAGCCTATGGCAAGATGAGGCACGCACGCACACACACACACACACATATAAATATATATATACACACATTACACATCGATATCCCCTTCTTCTGCTTCACTCCATTCACATCCCCCTCTCCTCCACCTCACACTCATCCTATCCAATCTCTGGTTCCATTTCCCTTATATACAGATACTGCTCCATAACTTGACTGTACCCATCCCCATCACATCTTTACCACCACTCTCTCTCTCCAACTTAGATAGCCTTGTATCTCCTCTACTGAAGGACACCTATTTCTGCCCCTCTCCTCATATTCTAACCTTTCATCACCCAGTAGAAAGCTACCTCCCTCAATATTACTTCCCCCCCCCCCCGCACAGTTGAGGGTGGAGGAGGGGGTCTTGTCTTGCAATTAACTTGGCGACCTCACTGTTACTGGTGCCACATAAAATGCACCCCAACACCCAACATTAAACCCTTTGTAAAATGGTTGGCATCATGAAGGTCATTCACTTGTAGCAACCATGCAAAAGCAGACGGAAGAGCTTGATGCATTTTTCTGACTTTCCAGCACCTGTCAACCCATCCAACTCACCCCAGCACAGAAGACAGACATTAAACGATGATGACAATGATGATGGTCACTATCATGATGATGATGACAATGATGATGATGATTATGATGATGAAGATATCAGCTGAATTGTCACAGTTGGAATGGCTCTATGTTATTTCCTTTTACAGTAACTTATTAAGTTAAGGAAATACAATTAATATTTCAAGGCATGCCAAAAAAATGCATATTGCTGCTACAAATAATAAACACATTCAGACTGAAATAACAAATTTATGTAGAATTACAATGGCTCTCATTCAACAAATTCACTACCAACTGCACCTTTTATTTCCCTACGGACACCAATCATTATTTGTCTAGTGTATATATATATACATATATATAGATAGATAGATAGATAGATAGATAGATGGATAGATATAGATATATATTTATGTGTGCATGTGTGTGTGTGTGTGTATATATATATATATATATATATATATATATATAATAATATAGATTTAATCAAAAGATTAAATGTGGTACTTAAAATGTTTGAGGCACCAAAATTTGGTAGGGTAAAAACCAAAAACAAAATCAAGAGATTTGGTGAATAAAATTTGAAGAAAAGCAACAAAAATGTATTAGGTTATAGCAGTACGTTCGTTTCGTACAAACCTCATTTATTTATGTAGTGAGAACACCACATAAGATGCGCAATGAAAATGTACTCCCCAGCTGCATAATGGAAATTCATTTTAGAAAGTCATTTTGTAGATGTATGCAAATACAAGAGTAGATAAACTTCCATTATGCAGCTGAGGAGTACATTTTCATTGCACATCTTATGTGGTGTTCTCACTACATAAATAAATGAAGTTTGTATGAAACGTACGTACTACTATAACCTAATGAATTTTTGTTGCTTTTCTTCAAATTATATATATATATATATATATATATATATATATATATAGATATATACATATTTGTGTGTGTGTGTGTATATCATCATCATCGTCGTCGTCATTTAACGCCCGCTTTCCATACTGGCATGGGTTGGACGGTTTGACTGAGGACTGGTAAACCAGAAGGCTGCACCAGGGTCAATCTGATCTGCCCTTCCTAACACCAACCACTCCGAGAGTGTAGTGGGCACTTTTGCATGCCACCGGCACAAGGGCCAGTCAGGTGGTTCTGGCAATGACCATGCTCAAAAGGTGTTTTTTACATGCTACCTGCATGGGAGCCAGTCCGGCGGTACTGGCAATGACCACACTTGAATGTTGTTTTTCACATGCCACCGGCACATGTACTGGTAAGGCGACACTGGCAACAATCATGCTCGAATGGTGCTTTTTACGTGCCACTGGCATGAGAGCCAATGCGTGACCATGGCAACAATCACGCTTGGATGTGCTTTTAACGTTCCACTGGCATGAGTGCCAATCAGGCGGTACTGTCATCGGCCACGTCAGCGATTTTTTTTATATATATATATATATATATATATATATATATATATATATATATATATGAGAGAGAGAGAGAGAGGGATAGATAGAAAGGTAGACAGATAAATATATATATAGACATACATACATACTTACATAAAACATGTGCCCACACCTTTCACATGTGTGAGCATGTGTGCATGTCTATATGTTTATATGCACATATATATATGTATGCGTGTGTAAGTATATATATATATATATATATATATATATATATATATATATATATATATATATATACAGTAACTTATATTAATTTTTTTTTCTTTGTGTGTGAGTGTGTACACACACACACACACACACATACAGAAGGAGAGAGAAATTATTATAAGAAATTCTCAATTGAATAATAATCCACTGTCTACAATTCTTCT
The DNA here is from genome assembly GCF_046866305.1 of Octopus bimaculoides. NCBI lineage: Eukaryota > Metazoa > Mollusca > Cephalopoda > Octopoda > Octopodidae > Octopus > Octopus bimaculoides. The sequence goes on from NC_142949.1 coordinate 14,409,978, forward strand.
CGACAAGAAACGACAGCCTAACTTCATAGTTATAGATTAATTTGAGAAAATAAAATAAAATTATAGTACATCTGATTCAATAGTTATTGTTTATTGGTAAATTAGGCACCAGGGAGTGTGATATAATAGCTACTGTCCAAGGGAAATAATTCTTCCTATCATAAATTTTATTTAATAATATAAGACAATAAAAACAACAAAAAAATAAAACAAAAACCAATGAAAATCATTGCTTTGAATGTTGTGATGTGATTTAGTTATATATGTGACAAAACTGACAAGGAAATTCTGATGGAACACTTAAAATACTTCCATTTTTCTACTTAATAAGAATATATATATTTTTAGATATAGTCTGAGATAGTTTGGACATAATAACTCAAAGAGATTATTCTTATCTGACACCCAAAATAATCACAATTTTGATTTAGCTACAGCACAAGCAAGGCTAATCCAGACAAGCTATGCATGGATATTAGTCAATTATGTCAGAAACTGGAATCTTCAATTGTCAAAACCACACGTCTTCTTTAAATATTTTAAAAGCCTCAATTAATTTCAAGTAAAGCCATATGTAAACACATATTGAAATGGTCTGATGTATGTTATGAAATCTATGTTGCATAACAAGCAATGCATTATATATGCCGCATAATGGTGTCATTACATAACAATTATTTACCAAATGCAGGAACAAGAAAAAGGTAGAAACACCAATGAAATACCTTTGTTTCTTTAATGTCAACTTTGGAGGTGGTAGACCTTGCTATACCTAATGATTTTACATAAGTAGAGGTGTGGGGTATGACTATCTGGTTAAGAAGCTTGCTTCCTAATGGCAAGGTTCTGAGTTCAGTCCCATTATACACCATCTTTGACAAGTGTCTTGTCCGGTAGCCACAGACTGACTAAAGCCTTGTGAGTGTATCTGGTTGGTGGAAACTGCAAGAAGTCTGTTATACAGACTGGTAACTCAAGTTGGCTGTGGACAAGTGTACCACCATGCATTTTGGGAGGAAAAACCCAGTGTCCACATACTCTCTCCACAAGACTAATATCAAGAAGTCTTCTTGTGAACATGACCGGGGCATTACTGTCAGCAGCGATTTGCACTGGACAAAGCACACAATTGTCAAGAAGGCTGAGAGTGTCTTGGCATCACTCAACAAGACCTTTGTCAGCTGCTCTCTGTGTTCTTGTGTTGACATTGCATAATTGCAATGACATTCTTACACAAACAATATCAATCATTTCCAATCTATCATAAAAACATGTCACACCATGGAGAAATATTACCTTACTTGCAAACAAGTGAAGGCTAGTGACAGGAAGGGCATCATCCACAGAAAATCTGACTCAATAAACGCTGCATGGCCCATACAAATTTGGAAAAATGGACATAAAACAATGACGATGATGAGGAGGAGAAGGAGAAGGAGGAGGATGACGACGATGATGACAATGATGGTTTTACTCAATGTTTGCTGAAGTGTCAAACACTCTTATGTTATGTACAAAGTTTGTGAATATTTAAAACAGACAGCATCATAAGCATACCCTCCCCAGCATCTAGTCACTGCCAGGAAAGCTTTGAGACCAAAGACAATCAACAACAGCATCTTAGACCAGCAATATTCTTCAAAATGTTTAAGTTCTTATATATTATTTCTGATTCTATTCTACACAGAGAAAGATCAATGGCGATGAAATATTAATGAAGCCTTGGAAAAGTTGTTCTGTTGTATTTAATTACACTGATTCTAATCCTGCAGGATTTAACTTTGCCATTCATCCCTCTCGGATTGATAAAAAAAAGCTAAGAGGCATATACTGGGGTTAATAGAATTGATTATATTCCATCCCCAAAATATGAGAGGCCCAGGGTTTATTTTTTAAAGTTCTCTCCTCCAACGAGTACAGTTAACCCTTTAGCATTCAGGTTACTCTATCAAATGTAATGCTTATTTATTCACATTGTTTTGAATTAATCATGCATTATCTGGTAGCTCCAAGACTTGGATAATGTAACTGAATATTCTTAGAATGATATTGTAGGGTAATTGTAAGAAGCCAAATCTGGTCAGTTTGAACATAAAACAGGCAGAATATTTGGACCAAATATGGTCAGTCAGAATTTAAGAGGTTACACAAATAATAATGATGGTTTCAATACTTTGGCACCAGGCCAGCAATTTTAGGAGCAAAGAGTTTGTCAGTTGCACCTATCAACTCCTAAAAGGATGAAAGGCAGAGTCAACCTTGATGGAATTTGAATTCAGAATGGAAAGAGTGAGAAGACGTCCAGCATGCTAACAGTCCTGCTAGATTGTCACCTGAATAATAATAATCACTGGCTGGACCCGTGAAAAATTCACAGAAAACATTAAAAATGTAAGCATCTGAAAACAGTGTACTGGAGCCATGAGAAATGTTTGTATATTATGACCGTCTGTCTGTACATTCTGAGTTCAAATTCTGCTAAGGTCATCTTTGCCTTTTGTCCTTTGGGGCTCAATAAATTAAGTGCCAGTTGTGTACTAGGGTCAATCTAATCAACTGTCCCCCTCCCCACAAAAATTTCAGGCTTAGAAAAGTATATTGTGACAGTTACAGAATATAGAAAGTAACGTAACACCAATGACTATATAATCCAACCAAAATATCTCAGTTACACAAACGTAAACGGAATTACTATTTAACCTTAAAATACATCGAACATATTCAGAGAACCTTCTTCGTTTGGTGGTACGGAATGCTTTTTCTGGTATTCTTTTACTTGTTTCAGTCATTTGACGGTGGCCATGCTGGAGCACCACCCTTTAGTCAAAGAAATTGACCCCTGGACTTTATTCCCTGTAAGCCTGGTGCTTATTCTATCAGTCTCTTCTGCTGAACGGCTAAATTACAGAGAAGCAAACGCACCAACATCGGTGTGAAGCAGTGGTGGTGGGACAAACACACACACACACACACACACACACAGACACACACACACACACACACACACACACACACATACATATATATGACGGGCTTGGAGGTAGTGGTGATGCTGGCTGGTGCGATTTTGTGGTTTGCTGGTATACTGAGAGAGATCCAGCGCACAATCGTATACATACAAATATACACATACACAAACACATACCTGAGAGAGAGGCAGACAGACAGTAAGTGTCAGACAGTCCACTACGAAGTTTTCACCCCCTCTCTCTCTCTCTTTCTCCCTACATTTTGCTTTGCCATTGACTGGAATTGTTTTGTCTTCAAAAGTGAAATTGACATCCAATATTTGCTGTGTGTATGTATCTACTCTCACTCTCTCTTTCTCTTTCACTTCCTTTGTGTCCCTCTTCTCTCCTGCTTTTGATTTAACAATGTGTATATGTATCTATGTATCTACTTCTCTTGCGGTGACCGCCATCACCACTCACTGTCTCTTTCACTCTCTCTCTTTCTCTCTTACTTCCTCTCTGAACCATTTAAAAACAAAACAAATGCCATCACCACTCACTGTCTCTTTCACTCTCTCTCTTTCTCTCTCTCTTTTTCTCTTACTTCCTCTCTGTCCTCCTCTCTCTCGCTTTGCCACTTTTTGAAGTGTGACGCACACCACAGGTACATACAAAAGCAAAAAGTTAGCATATTAATATCATTGATGATGACAATCATGGACTCTCCCAATGAAGACAATGTATCAGTGTTTAGGCTTTGCTGAATAACCTGCACAAACGATTTGTTCGTGGCTCTGTGATAAGTAGCTTGCTTACCAACCACATCGTCCCGGGTTCAGTACCTTGGCCGACCAAAGCCTTGTGAGTGGATTTGATAGATGGAAACTGAAAGAAGCCTGTTGTATATATACATATGTATATATGTGTGTGTGTATGTATGCGTGTCTGTGTTTGTCCTCCCGCTATCACTTGACAACCAATGCTGGTGTCTTTACGTCTCTGTAACTTGGCAGTTCGGCAAAGAGACTAATAGAATAAGTACTAGACTTACAAAACATAAGTTGTGGGGTTGATTTGTTCAACTAAAGGCGGCCCTCCTGCATGGCCACAGTCAAATGACTGAAAAAAAAGTGATCAAATGTGTATGCCATATATTAGCTCTCTCCCACCATCAAATAAATGTTACCTGAACAGGTATACCATATATCAGATGTTGAAGTGATCACAACAACAGGAGATGAAATGGTTTACTCAAGAACACAAGGCACCACTTGATCCTGGAATTGAAACCAGGATGATTTCATGATCACAGTATGGGCAGAAGGCTAGCAATTCTGTGGGGAGGGGTTAGTTGATACCATCAACCATAATACATGACTGGCATTTTATTTTATTAACCTTGAAGGAATAAAAGGTAATGTTGACTTCAGCAGGAATTGAACTTAAAACATAAGCACTTACTTTTCTTAACTACAAGAACCTAAAACACTGAAGAAGAATATGAAGTGAATTACGGGGGAAAAAAAAGAATCAGAAATGAAATGGTGATGAGTAATAAAATGGAGATGGAAAAACAAATAATAAATGAACATTAATAAAGGCTTATAATAAATAGATCTAATTATATAAAGAGGAAAGTGTGGGGAAGAAAATTTGTTGACCACATGAAATGGTGGTGGGGGGGGACCATATAAGGTAAATTAGGACATTTCTCCTTTGCACACAGCCAAACTTTTGGATTCTCCAGGTCAATGCCTTCTCCCTGTTCTTGCTGCCAGTCTCACAGCAGAAGAATCGATGCCAGCCAGTTTCACTGTTGTCCACCTTTCATGTTACCCAGCACAAGGACTAACTGGTGCTCATATTGCCTTGGTCGGCCCAAGGCTATGGTGGAACACATTTGCTCAAGGGGCTATGCAGTGGGATTGAACCCAGAACCATGTGGTTGAGAAGCAAACTTCTTACCACACAGCCAGGCCGGTGTCTACAAGTACACATTCTTTTAAACACATACACACACACACATATACACACTTCTGAGTTGCATGGTTAAAAAATTCACTTCACAACCACATGACTTCAGGTTCAGTCCTGCTGAATGGCACCTCAGTCAAGTGTCTTCTACTATAGCCTTGGGGTAACCAAAGCCTTGAGCGTAAATTTATTTGACACAAACAGAAAGAAGCCCATCGCGTGTGTGTGTTCCTTCCCTTCACATTGCAACATTGACTGTTAACAAAGCCAATGTCCTTCGTTTGCAATCTTTCATGTAAGGATGTGTGGTCATTGCTCTATTGATGTTTGAAGGACATGGTGAAATAATGCTGTACTCGGAGATGGATGAGGGCTGACAAGCATCCAGCCGCAGAAAAATCTCCATCAATAAACTCTGACTGATGCAAGCATGGAAAAGAAGACATTAGAATGATAATGACAATGGTGATGGTGTGTGTGAGAGCATGTGTATAAGCGTATGTACACACATACAAACATGTAGGTGCATATGTACACACATACAAACATGTAGGTGCATATGTGTGCATTCAAGCTCAATTCAAAAATTATGCATTCCTTACTAACAAACTAAAAAAATTTTTCTTTCATAATTCTATTTGTTCTTCTTCACTATAGTATGTACCGTTTCTTTGGTAAAGATTATTCTGTCACTGAAGAAGCTGAAAGTAAATTTAAGAATAAGATACAACATATCAATTACGTGAGTTGTCGATACTAAAAAATGGTAATAAATGCCAAGACATGTCGGCAGATAGTGAACGTCTGTTTAGATATTAAATGTCAGTTGAAGGTCCAAACTCAAAAGACACTTTCGATTTTGTTCTTGGATAAAATAAAATAAAAATAAACTAAAAGCAAAAAAACCAGGGCCAGGAACAGTAATAAAATGGAAAATACTATTCAATAACAGAAATTCAAATAAATTGGTAGACCAAAT
>NC_142949.1:14420881-14445881 GCF_046866305.1 Octopus bimaculoides
GTTCAAATTCTGCTGAGGTTGACTTTGCCTTTCATCCTTTTGGGATCGATAAATTAAGTACCAGTTGCATACTGGGGTAAATCTAATTGACTGGCCCCCTCCCCAAAACTTTCAGGCCTTGTGCCTAGAGTAGAAAAGAATATATTTTAAGTTCTCTCTCAGCTATTTACTGTCCTCAAATGAATAGATACCTCATTGAGTAAGGACTTTGTTGTCTTAAGGAGTGGTGGACAGCTTGATAAGAGTTGGTGTCATTGTATGCTACCCCCCACCCAGCACACATTATGAAATGGTTGGTGAATGAGCAGAGACAAAATATTCTTGAGATGACTCTTTAGTCTTGCTGAGAATGTGATGGCCTCTCGTTAACATTGGTGCCATGATAGAATATACCGAGTAAAACTGGTAAAGCAGATGTAATTAGAAAACGGTGTCCAGTAGTAGAAACCAAGCCAAAGAAATGAAAGATACAGGTAAGATATGAACCTTCAAGTGGATGAGTACGGCAGACACTCTGATTAAGAACTCATACTATGATGACCAGTCCAAAATGGGAAATGGATGGGAAAAAGATGATGATGATGCCGATGGAATTCATTTTCAATAATTAAAATGACAAATCCCACAGTCAGAACGCTATGTTCAATCAGCTGTATGGGGGGACAGGGGTTTAAGGAACTTGATTCCCAACCCTGTGGTTTTCAGTTCAGTCCCCCTGCATGGTACCTTGAGCAAATATCTAGCGTCTTTTTTGTCTCATTATAGCCACAAGCTGAACAAAGCCTGTGAGTAGATTAAATAAATGGTAACTGAAAGAAGCCCAACGCATGTATGTGTGTGTATTTGACCATATATACTTTTATATATATATATATATATATATATATATATATATATATATATATATATATATATATATATATATATATATATATATATATATATGTATGTATATATATATATATATATATATATATATATATATATATATATATATATATATATATATATATATATATTTATATATATATATGTATGTATGTATGTATGTATGTATGTATGTATGTATGTATATTGGTAATTAGTAAGGGATTTCTCCAAGCATTTACCAGTTTGCTCACAGTTAGGTTTATTTGAAGCTGTATAATAAAAAGCAATTCAAGGTAATACTAATACTACTTTATTATTATTATTATTATTATGATCGTTAGTAATCATAATAATATGTATATATATATATTATATATATATATATATAGGAAAATAAAAAATAAAAAAAAATAGGCAGAATGCTAAACTGAAAGCATATTTTAATAAAGATGTGTATAAGGAGGATTAAAAAGGATTTCTAACCGGCTTTCATTGCATGGCAAATTTCCAAGAAGAGGGAGAATGAAAATGTTTTTTACAAAAAAATAAAAAATAATATATAAAAAATAAATATACCAAATACATTAAATTGTCTTTGAGCTTTTAAAGTTCAATGGTAATCCATGTAGATAATTGTTAGAAAGATTAGGATGCATGGAATTGAGAGATGTGTTTTGTATAAAAAAAAGGGGCTGAAAGTTTATGTGTTAAGTAGAAAGTGTGGTGTCAAAACAGGAAGTGTGTATAAGGGAAAACAATTCTATGGGTTTTATACTCTTTAGTTGGAGTTCTGGACTCTTTGTCAACAGGAAGTTTATGTCTGTTCTTAGAGAAACAAGAATTAAATTTGTATGTATTTCATTGGGCAGGCAAGAGAAGGGAATATGGTCACCGAGGGGTTTGTATGTTAAGAAGTGTTTGGAATTTCTCTATAAAAAGATTCTCGTTGTTGATTCTTTCTTATGCAGAGATTCTGTCTTTACATTGATAGAAAGGGAATATAAAGAATTTAGGGTTTTTATTTTTGGCGCAAGAGTCTATGTGGTCACTGAGTGGAATTTGGCAGTGTTGTGGAAGATTTATTTGTTCTTTATGGACTGCTACTCTTCTATGCAAAGGGAGGCCCGTCTGTCCGATATAGTTGTGTTGGCATCCTGCACATGTGAGGACATAAATGAGGTTCCCAGATGATCAAGAGAAATTGGTCTTGATTTTAAACTTTGTTTCTTGTTTGAAGGTAAATTCAGAGCCTTCAAGTAGGTAGGGGCAGGTACCACAGTTAGGGCATGCACATTTTTTAACTGATGGGGGAGGAAGTGATGTGTGTAGTTTGGCATTAGTTAAGAGTTTTTTCAAAGATTTGTGTTGCCTTTTGCATTTAAGGACTTTGTGTGTATTGGTGATATTGTTCATTTTCGGGTCTGTGGTGAGTAAGGGGAGGTTTTATTTGATTGTGGTGTATGCTTCAATGTTTTTGGGGTTGTGGGTGGAGATGTATGGAAGTATTTTGGGGTTGGGTGTGTTATTGTGCTGGTTGGTTTTTAGTGTGTTTTTGTCATGTTCCTTGGCACGTTTTATTCCAAAATTTATGAGTGTGGATGGATATTGGTGTTGTAATAGTGTTTTTTGAGGTCTTGTAAGCGTATTTCTCGAGTGGTTGGGTCAGAGACAATGGTGCAAATTCTTTTAGCTAAATTGAAGGGGATATTTATCTTGGTGTGTTTTGGGTGGCATGAGCTGAATAGGAGGTATTGTTGTGAATCTGTAGGTTTGTGGTAGTTGTCGGTTGTGATTTGGTTATTAAGTGTTTTTATAATTAAGAGATCAAGAAAAGGGAGATGATGTTTGCTGAATTCCATAGTGAATTGAATGCTGGGATGTATGTTGTTAAGTATGGTTTTGAATTCTAGAAGTTTTTCATAGGATTCCTTCCATATGATGAAACAATCATCCAAGTATCTTTTCCAGTTTTCCATTAAGTAGATGTGGAAAAGGTGTCCAAATTTCTGGCGTGAGATCTCATATAGTGATAATTCAAAAAAAACCATTATGAGGTTTGCAAGGACTGGTGCAGCTTTGGTACCCATCGCGATACCACATTTTTGGCGAAAGCATGTGTTTGCAGACAGGAAGTAATTACTGGTCAGAATGAACTTAAGTGATTCTGTAATGAAGGTTGTGCTGATGCGATTAGGAAATGTTTCTGGGTGTTTCTCCAGCCAGAATTTAATTGCCTCAATAGCATATTCATGAGGGATATTTGTATATAGGTTGATCACGTCAAAAGAAACTAAGAGTGTCTCCTCGTTTGTTGTTTTCGGGAGGTGCTTGAGCATATATATATATATATATATATATATATATATATATATATATATATATATATATATATATATATATATATATATATAATTGTGACATTGCATGATGGATGTAAATGGGTGTTATTTGTTTCCAAATGTCTATCAAAAAGTATGTCTGACCAGGGAAAAATATTGCCTAGCTGAGAAGGAATTGAGAGTTGGTGACAGGAAGGAAATCCAGCTGAAGAAAATTTGCCTCGACAAATTTTGTCTGACCCATGCAGGCAGGAAAAGTGGACATTAAAATGATGATGATGATGCAGTTTTGATTGATCAAATCTACCCCACAAGTGGCACCTTATAACTTGCTTCTGCTACAAATACCTTCAGCTTGGTCAATCTTTTGTCAATAACGGAGCTCCTATGAGGTTGATTGTTCTGCTAAAAACACCAGTCAAATCTCCCACAAATCACGATTTACAATCTTGAAAAAATAAACACATTGAATACTGTAGTCCAAGATGTACTATAGTTGGGGTAAAAGATGAGATGGTCATAGCTGGAATGCCATTAATCATAGGCCTGTCCAGCCAGAGGTGATGGTGGTGGAGAGGCTGACATATGGCTACACAATATCAACAACTTAAGCCAACAGCTAAATCTGGTCCAACAAGTTATCCTAAAAGTTTAGGTTGTTGTCGTTGGCGTCACCACCACCATCATCATCATCATCATTACATTTTCATATTTGTCCGGATTTGAAACGTCCTCTCTTACACATCCTACCCTTTGCTGCAGTCCAGTGTCATCTCTTTGACATGGCACAACCTCCTGACACCATGTTTTTCCATTTCTTCTTATGCTTCCTTTGGTCTTCTTCCTCTTCCACACTGCTTCCTACCATCTGGATTACTTAGCACCAATCTCTCTTTCTCACTACACCCAATTCCCTTCCAGTGACTTTTTCCTCTCAACACATTCCTACTCCATCAATTATTTACACAAACATCCCACATCCATCAGAGCACATTTGCTTCAGATTTTTTCTCCCCAGCCTTTTGTACATCCGCTGTATTCAATGCTTGTGCTTCACTCCCGTGCAATATCGTACTTTGTATACAAGCATTAGACAACATACCCAACATTCTTATATAGAGAATCATTTTCTTGCCAGGGAGAAGTAATAATACCCTGAACATTTCCCATTCCATTCTTATTCTGGTTATGATTCTTTTAGAACACAGCCATTTACTGATTTGGTCACCCAGGAAACAGAAGCTGTCAACTATTTCTTGCATTTGAAAGAACCGGTCTTATGAATGCTATTGCAGTGAACTATTGTGCACCTGCTGTGTAGTCTTTCTTCTTAGTCAACCTACATCTCTTGTCCATTGTAAATCTCAATTTTAGAATAAATGACAATCATAATGGGATGATAATTCTAATAAGAACACTGAATGATTCTTTGATTAACGAATGCAATGTCATATTTCCATTGAAGTCAAAATAATTAGGATCACTCGACAAAGTTAATTATCTTTGGAATCATATTTGTTTAACAAGAAACTTGATTTGAAATATGATGGCTGGAAACTGAAATAATGACATTGGGGGAAGAGTTATTTTAACTGTTGAATAACACACAAAAACATTTACACACATTAGTTAAAATGCACCATGTATATCAGTGGTTCTCAAATGGGGTTCATATGGCCCCTGAGGGTCCCTATAAAATGTTGGGGGTTCCATGCAAAAAAATAGGAAATTGGGGATCCACAATAGTATTTTAAGGGCTCCTGAGGAAATTTTACTTTAGATGTATGTATTGTAAGAAACAGCTAGGTTTCATTCTCTGACATTTTACATTAGTTCAACCTACACAAGTTAATGTGTGGAAAACAAAATAGGGATTTTGAAAGAAGTTTCTATAAAACTAGTTTTTAAGCATCAAATTGCTATGAGGGTTTACCAGAATAAAATAGTAATCCATAGATAAAAAATGGTTGAGAACCCCTTCTTTAGATGTATGTATTGGTATATAGTCCAAGAAACAGCTTGGTTTCATTCTCTGACATTTTACATTAGTTCAACCTACACAAGTTAATGTGTGGAAAACAAAATAGAAATTTTGAAAGAAGTATCTGTACAACTAGCTTTTAAACATCAAATGGCTATGGGGGTCAACTCAAATAAAATAATAATCAAAGAGACCCATAGATGAAAAAAATGGTTGAGAACTCCTGGAATATAGACAGTGTCTATATCTCTTATCACACTTTTGTAGCCAAATCATTGAATAATCCACAAAACTGGTTACGTTTCCTTCTGCTTATGTCTTGAATAGCACTGAACATAGAGAGAAAATATTTTGTCACACTTCTGTAGCCAAGTCACTGATATAATTCCACTTCACCTTTTGTAAATCAAATATTTGCAAATTTTCATAAACTGCCTGGGAGTATTTTTTAATTCTAATTAAATTATTTGTTAAACGTGGGAATGTCACTTTGACAGGGAAAATAATTCTTTTATGTTCATCACCCTGCTGTTCCTTTGTGAACAAAGTATATGACATTTTGTTTCTTGAAATTTTGGCCTTCTCTTCTTTTTGAATTACTCTTATTTATATCATTATCTTTATTATTATTTTAATTTTTCTGTTTTTGTGGTATAGATGGGGTGGGGGGAGGTTCAATAATTAGAGACACAGTTTGCTATGTGTTTATAAATTGTCTTTAAGTATGTTAATAACATCAGAGGTACAGGCATGGCTGTGTGATTAAGAAGTTCATTTCACAACCATGGAGTTTTGAGTTCAATCCCATGGTGCAGCACCTTGGGCAGGTATCTTCATCCATAGCCCCAGATCAGCCAATATCTTGTAGATAAATTTGGTAGATGGAAACTGTGCAGAAGCCTACTGTGTATGTGTGTGTGTGCACCTGTGTGTGTGTGTGTGTGTGTGTGTGTGTGTGTGAGTGCCTCTGTGTGTGTGTGTGTGTGTGTGTGAGTGTGTGTGTGTGTATGTGTGCATGAGTGCCTTTGTGTGTGAGTGTGTGTGTGTGTGTATGTGTGTGAGTTCCTGTGTGTACAGATCTGTGTGTGTGTGTGTGCATGTCTGTGAATGCATGATTGTATTAGTCTCTCACCACCTGACAACTGGTGCTTTTGATTTGAGGCAATGAAATCAGTTTGTTTACAAAAGCACCACCCTAGACTTGACTACAGATTTAATTCAAACAACACCAATGCTGGTACTCTGTCGGTTCCATTTGATCTTCTCAAAGGAAGAAGCTGCTCATTAAATTAACATGCAAGTGGCTGAGCACTCCACAGACATACGTACACTTGATGTAGTTGTTGGAGAAATTCAGCATGACACAGAATGTGACATGGCTGGCCCTTTGAAAATACAGACCCAACTCATATTTTGCCAGCTGAGTGAAGTGGAACAACATGAAATAAAGGGTCTTGCTTAAGGATACAACATGCTGGCAGGAACCAAACTCATGACATTATGATTGGGAGATGATTACCCAAACCACTAAAGCACATGCCTTCATGCGCAACACCAATATACCTTATAGAAACTGTGCACATATCTCATATACTACATGGCCTATTTTGTTTGTGTTTACTTTTCTCTGCCAAGAATGGTTAGCGACATCAATACACCAATCATCTAACCTGAAGCTTATACAATTGGCAAATATTATAAACTTACCTTTAGACAGTTTATAAATAAATAATAAATGATAGGTAGTAGGTAGGGGGGCTCTGAAGGGAGTAGCGTCCCTGCCTTCCTGAGCTAGTTTTCCACCACGTTTCTTAAAAACCATGGCAGAGGCCTTGGTCTCGGGACCACTCACATCTAGAAACTGAGGTTGGGGGTAAACAAGGGCATGCTCCCCATACAAAATCCAGCCCCAAAAAAGTTTCATGACAGCAAAGAAGAATGGGCACCAGCCAGCCCAAAGGTTGGGGTGGGCTGCACCTGTCTGCCTCAGTTGCTATGGCATTGAGGTAGATCCAGCCACCCTCGTTAATGGGGACAAAATCCAGATTTAAAACACTGGATAATGATGATTATGATATCTCTAGCTGTTCGCACCACCATTCCCTTACTGTTCTCCAAAATTATTTCAAATTTTTGCCACAAAGACAGTTTGGAGGAGGTGGGGATGAATCGATTACATTGGCCCCAGTGTTCAAATGGTACTTATTTTATCAACCCTGCAAGGATGAGAAGCAAAGTCGACCTCGGCAGAGTTTGAACTCAGAATGTAGCAACGGGTGAAATACCACTAAGTATTTCATTCAGCGTGCTAATGATACTGCCAGCTGACCACCTTAATAATAATGATGATGATGATGATGATGATGATGATGATGATGATGGCCACTCCTGTTGATTTCGATGTAACAGTGTTTGAAGGAAAGTTTTTAAAAAAATGGATTAAAAGAAGAAACTGCATCTATTTGCGATGAATGCATGAATGTAATTTGAATCCAGGAATGGATTCTGCTATGAAGTCAAAATGGGGACAAATGATGGTTTTGATTTTGTCTGGAATTAGACAAATGTGCCAAGATAGAATTCTTTGATTGTTCTGTTTCTTCAACTCAAATTGTTTAGGCGCAACATGACACATTTTATGCCACTCAGATCAATCTAAGCAAAAATAACAGACACAAGGCTTGAAATTTTGGGGTAGGGGTGTAGTCATCAACACCAAAAAGATGAAAGGTAAAGGTGACCTCACAGGAATTTGAACTCAGAACATAAATACGGAGTGAATGCTGCTCAGCATTTTTGTCTGGTGTGCTAACAATTCAGCAGCAGCAGCAATAATAATAATAATAATAATAATAATAATGATAATAATAATGATGATAATAACAATAATAATAATAATAATAATAATAATAATAATAATAATAATAATAATAATAATAATACATCAAATACAGAATAGACAACACATCAGAAAGTGATAAGTGCAGAATTTGTGGGCAAAATGGTGAAACTGCATGGCATATTACTAGTCAATGTATGCCACTAGCTCAGAAAGAATATTACAGAATTCATGACAATATAGCAAGGATTGTCCATTAGACACTTTGCAACAAGTATGAACTTGACAAAGCAAAAAAGTGGTATGTACATAAACCCAAAGGCATCATCAAAAATGATAATGCAAAGATCTATGGGATTTTATGATTCAGTGCGGCCATGAATAAGAAACCAGACATGATGTTGAGAAAGAAGGCAAATGATGCTGGATCATAGATATGGCATGCCCAGCTGACAACAAGGTATGCAATAAAGAAGGAAGAAAAGTCGATAGATATAACAGGTTAGCTTGGGAGGTTAAGCAGTTATAGTCACTGAAAAAGGTGGTAGTTGTACCAATAATTATCGGAACCCTGGGAACTATGAGTAAAAATCTTGAGAAGTACATGGAACAAATAAGGGCTGCAATAAGGGTGGAGCCTTTGCAGAAAACAGCACTGCTTGGAACAACTTGAATACTCTGGATGATGCTCGAAAAATAAGGGGGTGTTACCTTAGTTCACTGGTAGTGAACAGCTGACACTGTAGTACATCTCCAGTGTTAGAAGCTGTGCAAAGACAATAAATAATAATAATAAAAATGGTTTCTGATTTGGGTGTAGGGCCAACAGTTTTGAGGGGAAGAACATTCATGAATGTCATTTATCCCAGTACTTGACTGGTACTGTACTTTATTGACTCCAAAAGGATAAAGAGCAAAGTTGACCTCCGTGGGACTAGAACTCAGAGCATAAAGATACCAGAAGGAATATCACAAGGCGTATTGTCCCATAGTCTACACATGCTGCCGACCCACCACCATTTAATAAGTGGTTTCAAATTTTGGCACAAGGCCAGCAATTTCAAGGGCAGGATTAAGTCAATGATGTTGACCCCAGTGCTCAATTGGTACTTATTTTATCGACCCACAAAGGATGAAAGGCCAAGTTGACCTCAGTGCATTTGAACTCAGAACATAAAACTAGAAGAAATACTGTTAACCATTTTGCCCAACATGATAATGATTCCACTAGGCTGTTGCCTCCCACCACCCTTTGATACTAATAATGATAATGATGCCGGTTTCAAAATTCAATCTGATGCTAGTACAGTTCTATATTTAAGAGATGAGGAATTATTTACATTTGACAGATATTTGCCCTCGTTTTGTTTGTTGTTAACACAACGTCTCGGCTGATATACCCTCCAGCCTTCATCAGGTGTCTTGGGGAAATTTTGAACTTGAGTTCTCATTCCTAAGGTATTTTTCGATGTTATTATTATTATTATTCGGATCACTACCAAGAATCGAACTCGGAATTTTGGGGTTAGTAGCCCGCACTCTTAATGACTATGCCATATGCTTGTGGGCAATTATGGAGTGAATTTTAGGGCTCATAAATGTAATATTTACTATTTCATGATGCCAGTAGTTTTGAAGGGAAGGTGTTAGTCAATAAAACTGACACCAGTATATGACTGATACTTTATATTACTGACCCTGAAAGAATGAAAGGTAAAATTCAATTCTCTGCAAGATTTGAACTCAGAATGTAAACAACCACCACAAATATCCACAGGCATTTTTCCATGCTTTCCAAGTGAACAATCCACTAAGTGTGGAAAGAAATGGACATGTAAGTGACCACATGTTCATACACATGACCACATGTAAATTTCTTTGCATGCTTCCCACATGTTTGAGAGTTTCCACTGCTCACATGTTCATACATTTCAACACTGCCCACATTGTTCATTTGCTTCCACATTGCCCACACATTCCCTTTCTATTTTGCCCACATGTTAATGTCTTTCAACACTGTCCACGTGTTAATTTCCTTCTACACTGCATGCATGATCATTCCTTTCCACATCACCCACATGTCCAATTTTTTTCCACATTGTCCATATTTTGCAGTCTTTCCACATTGCCACCATGTCCATTTCTTTTCACATTGTCAACATGTTAATTTCCTTCTACATGACCACATGTTCATACATTTCAATACTGCCCACATGTTTGTTTGCTCCCAATACTGCCTACATGTTAATTCTCTTACGTATCACCCACATGTTCATATTTTTCCACATTGTCCACATGCTAATTTCTTTACACACTGCCCACATGTTCGTTTCGTTCTACACTGCACACATGTTCATTCTTTTCCCCACCACCCACACGTCCATTTTTCTTCTACACTGCCCACGCTTCTTAATTCCTCCCACATGTCAAAGATATCCAAAATGGCCAGCTTAATGTCTACGTTAATGTCTTTCTCTTTTATTTAACATCTTAAATTTCTTCACCACTACCAAAAAAAAAAAATAGATAAAATAAAAAAATGAAAACAGGAAAAAACTAAATGTGTATTGTTCTTTAAAATGTTCAATATATTCTGGAAAAAAATACAAATAAAAAAACAATCTTCATTTTTTTTTTTTTTAAATTCCTCCACATTATTTTGAAAATTGCTATTATCAGAGATGGAGAAATCAGATATTTTGATAAATAATTTTCCTATCTCACAACTTTTGTTGCTGTTTTTGTCTTGTGTTCATATTAACCTAAAGTTAAGAACAAGAGAAAATACAAAAAGATTGCTAGTTTGTTTTGTTTCCCTTTTGTTTTTTTTTTGTTTTTTTTTTTTTGCAAGTTGGAATGTTGAGAAGAGCTATCACAAAAATAACTCTTTCTTAATACTTGAGGAATATTTAGCTCTCCATTTACGAATGTAATTTTTCTCAAAAGACATAGAAGAAAAGAACATGTTTTTATAGTCCCCATTCTTCACAAAATATGTCATCAAAAGACAATGGCATTAAAAAAATTTTTTTTTTTTACATAATGGCTACAGAATAGCTAAACATGTGAAATATCATGTGTGTAATGGAGGTCATGCCGAAAGCAGAAGTGTTGATTTGATCAAGATATCAAACTAACACCTCAGACAGTATAAGTTCAAATCCACAGGCTGTTACATTATCAATGGGCAGAACACCTATACTTCATGGCCCTTGACTCATCTAGGAATATTAGCACAATGTCTGGAAAAATTATCAGTGATGGAGTCATAATGTTCTTGGTATTAGCTTAAACCCTTCAGCCTTTAAATTGTCCATATCTATCTCCAAAAATTCTGTCTGTTTTATGTTCAAACTGGCCAGGTCTGATCTCTCACACCTGCCTTACAATGTCATTCTAAAACAAATAATCACAGCAACAAAGTCTCAAAACTATGAGATAATGCATGATTATACAGTTCTATACAGTTCTATATTTAAGAGATGAGGAATTATTTACATTATTTACATTTGACGGATACTTGTCCTCATCTTGTTTGTTGTTAACACAACGTTTCGGCTGATATACCCTCCAGCCTTCGTCAATTCCCACCATCCATACAGTGTAAAGAGAGGAATTGCTCAGTGCCTAAAACATCGAGCAAAGAATATAAGTAGCGATCGTGATACCCACCCTGAAGAAATGATCAAGCTCAGTAACAATCTATTAAGAAACAACTACCCCAAGAACATACTATCTACTCCAATTATGAAGAAAAGAGAGGATAAAACCAATAAACTGTCTACAGTCTACCCTATGTGAAAGGCCTCTCCGAAAAGATACAAAAGATATGCGGCCTATATGACATCAGGGCAGTATTCAAGAGCAATACAACACTTCGCAAATATCTCCTTCGGGTAAAACCACCAACAGAAGAGAATATGACCAAAAACTGCGTGTACTCCATCCCATGCAGCTGTGGTAGGTTATACAAAGGCGAAACATGCCGCCCCCTCAAAATAAGGGTAGAAGAACATCGCAAAGCTGTGACACGAGGAGATATTGATAAATCGGGTATAGCTGATCATGTATGGCAAAATGGAGACCACCTCCCCCTGTGGGATGAAGTTAAAATAATAGACAGGGAACAACACTGGAAAATACAAAAACTAAAAGAAGCAGCACATATGCTAGGATACAACAACCTCCTAAGCAGACCGAGTGTAGATAGGAACCGGTATTGAGGAAGGATAGAAAAATAATTGCCCACGGGCATATGGCGTAGTGGTTAAGAGCGCGGGCTACTAACCCCAAGATTCCGAGTTCGATTCACGGCAGCGACCTGATTAATAATAGTAATAATAATAATAATATAATAATAGTAACATCATTAGGAATGAGAACCCAGGTTCAAAATTACCCCAAGACACCTGACGAAGGTTGGCGGGTATATCAGCCGAAACGTTGTGCTAACAACAAACAAGATGAGGACAAATATCCATCAAATGTAAATAATGTAAATAATGTATACAGTTCTATATTTAAGAGATGAGGAATTATGTACATTATTTACATTTGACAGATATTTGTCCTCATCTTGTTTGTTGTTAACACAACATTTCAGGTGTCTTGGGGAAATTTCAAACCTGGGTTCTCATTCTTAAGGTATTTTTCGATGTTATTATTATTATTATTATTCAGGTCACTGTCTGGAATTGAACTCGGAATCTTGGGATTAGTAGCCCGTACTCTTAACCACTCAATTCCAGGCAGTGACCTGAATAATAATAATAATAATAATAATAATAATAATAACATAAAAGAATACCTTAGGAATGAGAACCCAGGTTTGAAATTTCCCCAAGACACCTGATGAAGGCTGGAGGGTATATCAACCGAAACGTTGTGTTAACAACAAACAAGATGAGGACAAATATCCATCAAATGTAAATAATGTAAATTCCTGATTAATTCAATACAATGTAAATAAATAATTTGAATGCTAAAGGATTGATATTACAGTAAGCTATGTTAAGAACTGCTTCTTTGGTCTCTTGGGGCTTGCAGGACTACTGATGTATAGCTAGTTTTTTGAGTCTCTTCCTTCAAGAATCTCTTCTTTGGTGAACAAAATGCTTTCTGACCTTGATTCCTATTATTACTTTGAAAACCTTTTCTTGCAGGCTTGTGGGTGCTGGGGCTACAAAAAAAAAGCACCTATACCAGTGCTGTAATGTGGTTGGCATTAAAAAAGGCATCCAACCATGGAAACCATGCCAAAACAAACGTAGGGACTGGGCAGCTCTTCAGCTGGCCAGCTCCTGTCAAACTGTCCAACCCATGCCAGCATGTAAACTAGATGTTAAGTGATGATGATTACTTCACACCATTCTTCCTCCATCCTTTTTATTGAAATAGAACCCGTCAACATCTGCCTGTGATCGTAAAGCTCTGTAGATTGTCAATGGTTTCCCTGATTTCTGTCTACATTCCCATGATCCTCCTTGGTCCATTTGATTATTCCAGTATGATATCTGATGATGGATACAGCTCTTCAATTTATGGCAGTGATGGCATTTATACCATTGTGTTTGGCTTTTAATATTCTGCTTATTCTTCAGAAACATTCTCTTCTGACTTTAACTTTCATTGTTCTATTCTTTCTGCCATCAGCTTCCAAGACTCCCAGACATTAATATTCATCATCCATATGAACCTCTAATATCTTACCCTCATCTGATAGATTTATTCCATCACTTTTATGGTATTTCTCCTTTCTTCATCACAACAGTTCCACACTTGAAATTACCAAATTCCATTCTGATATCATTGCTGAACACTTTCACAGTACTGACAAAGTTCTCCAATCCCCTTTCAATGGTATCATGTAACTTTAGGTCATCCATAAATAACAACAGGTTAATTATCTCCTGGTCTTTTCCTAGAATATATCCATCTTTTACTTTTCTCACTTCTAGCAACAAGTATTATAAGAACAACAACAAACAGGAGAGATGATAGGAAGATGCAGTAATTTAGTTTGACTTTTCCAAGTGAATGACTTCCTGCTGTTAGTTGCATTCCACATTTACCATCTTTACTAATATCAGTTTAGTAATGTTATTTGCAATTTTGAACATTCTGAACGTCTTCAAGCTCCAAAAGTAGGGTACCCTTTATCATAACACTTCTTGTAGTCAATCGATCCCTTGGCTAAACCAGTCTGTTTTCTCTTAGAATTTCTGGTATTCAACTTGTCAATTAATAGTTGATGTTTTGTCCATCACTTCTTCTGTTCATTGGGGGCAGGGTGGGGAGGGTAGACCCTGTTCCTAATGTGTACATAAATCTTATCCACAAATATATTTAACAGTTACTGTGGTAACGGTAAACACGTTATCGGTGTCTACTTCAAGACCTCAGCACCTTCCTGTATCCCTTTTATAAGAAGACTTGAGCTGCAATACTACTTTATGGGGTAAACCAATTAAGAAAACGCATAGGGGAAGAATGCTGCATTTTGGGTCAAGGGAGGTGTGTTCCCAGAAACTTACAAGACAGGCACATTCTATAAAGCATAATGAAGACCTGTCAAACCAAATGGTAAAGCTAACTTGGAACCATGGCATGTCTAAAGTTAATGTCAGTGAAGAAAACACAGAGGCAATGTTCAAGTATTATACAAAGAAATGAGTTGGTTAAAAAGGAAATACAATTAAGGATGTAACAGAATGGTTGGAATGACCAGCTTGAAGAATTTGGGAATGAGAAACCTGCTGGACTTGGAGAATATGATAGAATGAGGATCAAGTGAAACAATAAAAGGAGCTGAGAATGTTATAGGACATGTGTCACTCACTTCTTTCCTGGCAAGAAGTAAGTTATACTATGCTGTAGGAGAAGGCTATGAGATATTTTGGCACGGCTGTTTTGGTGCCAACTATATGGCATCACTGATTCAGTGCTACCTTATTTAACATCAGCCATCTTAATGTTTCTGTCACCCTTCTCCCACCCACGTTCCCCACAAAGGTGTGTGGCTCAGTGGTTAGCGTATTCAACTCAGGATAGTAAGGTCATGAGTTCAATTCCTAATGGCAGGCTGTATCTTTGAGCAAGATACTTTATTTCATGTCGCTGCACTCCACTCAGCTGCTAAACCTGAGTTGTACCCAAAGAGGGCCAACCTTGTCATTTTCAGTATCACACTGAATCTCCCTCAGAGCTACATTAAAGGCACATATGTCTGTGGAGTGCTCGGTCGCTTGCATATTAATTCCATGAGCATGGCTGATCCATGGTTCAGATCAACTGGAACCCTCCTCATTCATAACTGACAGAGTGCCAGGTCTAAATTTCTCTCCTCCCATCTCTGTTTATGTGTGTTAGTATCTACCTATGTTTGTATATAGGTGTAATGCATCTCTCTCACTCTCTCTATCTGTGCTTGTATATTTCTGCATGCATGTGTGTGTGTGCAAGAGAGAGAGAGAGAGAGAGAGAGAGAGAGTGTGTGTGTGTGTGTGTGTGTGTGTGTATTTGCCTCCAATGCTAAAAAGAACAGTCACCAAAACAGCTTGACTGTCCAATTAGCTGTGAATCCAAACAGCTGTAACCGATCGCCTAATTTCAGTAGCAGGAGTAGTAGCAAAAGTGGCGGGAGGAACAAACAAACAGCCTAAAAAGAGAAAAACAATAAAAGACATAGAAGAAAGCATCAAGAGCTTGAGATGGGATGCGAGTCAACTGCAGCTTTTTAAAGAAGATGCACAAAGGGAATGAAACAAAAAGTCATTAAAAGGAAACACGATGTGAAGAATGGAAAGAAAGGAATAAATGTTGTCAATGAGGGAGAGAAGCAAAGAATGACAGCAAAGTCAGTAAAAACATTATGAGAATAAGAATAAGGGACCAAAATAATCAGAAGAGATTGTTTGGAAAATTGGGGCGAGTCAAAAGACACAATGATGCAGGAAGAAATAGAATGTTATAGGGTGATATATATATATATCTTATATATTAAAAGGCAAGATGTCTGTCTGTGTGTTGTGTGAACCACTGCTACTCCTACAATATTCAACTGAATTTCACCAAATCTGACAGGTGTGCTCTCTTTGACTTCGGATGCGTTTTCTTATAATTTTTTTCCTCAAAATTCCGTGCCCCCAACATAAATAGACTACTCTCAATTCACCAAGGATTTGAACCCACTACGTATATGCAACGGTATGCGTACAATTTTCGGCACTTCTTTACAAGTGTGCCTCTCCAAGAAAATGATGCCTAATTTCTAAAAAGATTATGAAAATGGGAAATACATCCAAAATAAATGAAGTATGGAAAAAATTATGTGGATTCATCTATTTAAAAAATATTTCATACTAAAAAATTAAACACGGAAAATGAGCACTCACGAATTTAAATAAACATGTTGGATGATACAAGGGGCAGTAACTTGTATCAGATATTATTAATGATGTGAGGGGCCTGACAATAACATTTGCAAGTTCTTGATTGTTTTAATCAGATTTTTTACTGTGCACACTGGTAAGGGTTAGTGTAGCACACGCTGCTACCACATAATAGCTATTCACAAATACCTGTTCAGTGGTAGCAGGACGTGCTAAAAATATCAGCCAAATTGGTTAATGCTTACAAGTACACCTGCATGTCAACCCCCACCACTTTTCTATCTTATATATATACATTATAGCCTCTGGCCCACCAAAGCCGTGTGAGTGGATTTCGTACATGGAAACTGACAGAACACTGTCGTATATATGTGCATATTAGTGTGTGTGCAGCCATATGTGTGTGTGTGTGTTTGTACCCCCACCATTTCTTTACAACCAATATTGGTGCATCTACATACCTATAACTTAGCAGTTCAGCAAAAGACACTGATAGAATAATTAGTAGGTGGTGCTCCAGCATGGCTGCAGTCACATGACTGAAACAAGTAAAACAATAAAAAACCATGCTATTTCAATCCCGAGCAAGGCTGGGTATCTCTGCTAATATCTATATAAAATTATTATTATTATTATTATTATTATTATTATTATTATTATTATTAAGGTGGCAGAACCATTAGCATGCTAGGCAAAATGCTTAGTGACATTTCGTCTGTCCCTATGTTCTGCATTCAAATTCCGCTGCAGTTGACTTTATCTTTCATTCTTCCGGGGTCAATGAAATAAGTACCAGTTATGCACTGGGGTGGAGGCAATCAACTTATCCTCTCTCTACCCAAAATTTCAACCCTTGTGCTTTTAGTAGAAAGGATTATTATTATTATTATTATTATTATTATTATTATTATTATTATTATTATTTAAGACAGTTTGATTCAGTTGCATGCAATTTCCACAGACTTATAACAGAAACCAAGCTCATTCAGTTTCAGATCCCAGATTTGATGAGCTGAGCCTAAAGAAGCTAGGTTTCTGATAGAAGCCTGCAGAATTTGAACTCAGAATGGACAAAATACTGCTAAGCATTTTGCCCACCATGCTAACGATTCTGCCAGCTCACCAATAATAACAATAACAATAACAACAATAATAATAATAATAATAATAATAATAATAATAATAATAATAATAATAATAATAATAATAATGGATGTGGAATCTGAAGACGAAAACAATACCTATTGTCATAGGTGCCCTGGGAATGACAGCGAAACGGGCTGATTACCACCTAGCTCAGGAAACCCCAAAATGGCTGAAGTTCAAAAGATAGTGCTCATGGGAACTGCCCATATCCTACGTAAAATACTGTCTATGTGATCTCAAATTTTAAAACAAACACATAATTTTCTTATGGTTTCTTAAACATTCACTAGAACAAAACTGTACAAATCCAAATATATGGTACCCTAGGCATAACACCTACATGAACTTCTAACTTGTTGTCTCTTGAGGTCTTTGGGTGAGACTTGGATCCAACTTGTACAAATGCAAAGCAAAAGTCAAATATAAAATAATAATAATAATCCATTCTAGTATAGGCACAAGGCCTACAATTTTGCAGGAGGGGATTAGTCGATTACATGGACCCCAGTGTTTCACTGGTACTTAATTCATTGACACCGAAAGGATGAAAGGCAATGTCGACCTTGGCAGAATTTGAACTCAGAATGTAGCAATGAGTGAAATACCGCTAAGCATTTTGACCAGTGCGCTAACGATTCTGCCAGCTTGCCATCTTAATATAATAATAATGCCAAGTGCACTGAGATATCGCTAACCTCTGCCAATGCAACACCAACGTCCTCTCAACGATTAGCTGGAGATGGTTTTTAAAATGAGAATATCTGAAATAAACTCAACTGCTCTCACAAACGAGAATACTAAAAGTGAACCCAACCACTCTCAAAAATTAAGTAAAAAAAAAAAACTGGAAAAATAATCCAGAATCCTTCTCCGGTGCAGGATCGATTCCCAAATCTAATCAGTTTGTGCCACTCAGAAGGCCAAACATCCCTGAAAGTTTCACCCGAATCCATCCAGCAGTTCTTGAGATATCTTGTCCTCGAACAAACAAACAAACACAACTGAAAACAATGCTTCTGCCTCTGCTAAGGTGGAGGTAGTAATAATAACAATTATTATTATTATTATCATTATTGTTGTTGTTGTTGTTCTCGTTGGTATTTAGACTTGAGCACCATAATCATACCTGTGACGCAGATTGTTATCCTGCCCCACCATTATAAAGTTTCTGGATGATCTCCGAGCACCAGTGGAATGGTTGCTGCTTGAGCTGGCATCACTGCTGTTGGCATCATCAATAAGCATAAGTACCAGTCATGAACTGATATGGATTTCATTGATTGAACACTTCCAAAATCAATATCCACCACCCCGCTCTTCTCACAACACCACAAGCCATTATTATTTGCAGAAATCTTTTCAGGAATCCTTTCCTTTTTTTTTGTTGTTTTCCCCAATTTATTTTCCCCATTCTCTACATAAGATCTTTCAACCCTTTGTCACACACTTACACACACACACACACACACACATAAACACATGCATACACACACATATGCATATACAGGCATATGTATGCACATACATGTACACACACACACATACAAACGTACACAAGTCCTTGCATACATACACAGACGCACACAAGAAACACACACACACATATACACATGCATGCACACACAAAGTGACAGACATACACACACAACATACACACACACAAGAACAACACGACATACACACACACAAGCACAACACGATATACACACACGTACACACACATAAACACAACACCTTCTTGCAACCTGACTAATCCCCACCAGTCCTTCATCACCCCACCTTCCTCACCCAACTCCTCACACAGAAAGACCCTATTTACTCAAAACACACAACCTACCCAGGAGGCTTCCCCCCCCCCCACTGTCAACAGTTTCTCCTCCTCCCACCCCCACCACCATCAGACATTATATTCAGTTTTCCTCCCTACTTCGGCTTGAATATTATTTCACTATTTATAGCCTATCTTAACCAGTTCCAAAATTACTGAGACCTGCTGCTGCTTCTAACTGGTTCTGTCAATTCAATGGCAATAATGGTTTCTCTTTACAAGGAATAAAGGCAAATTTACATTGTAAATAGTTATGGAACCCAAATCCCAGTTCACCACAAAATCAAAGACAGGACGATGAAAACTACAAACACACACACACACACACACACGTATCAACATATTCTTTTATTCTTTTACTTGTTTCGGTCATTTGACTGTGGCCATGCTGGAGCACTGCCTTTAGTCAAGCAAGTCGACCCCAGGACTTATTCTTTGTAAGCCTTGCACTTATTCCATCAGAATTTTTTTGCCAAACTGCTAAGTTACGGGGATCGGTTGTCAGGCAATGTTGGGGGGACAAACACACAAACACATATATATGTAAATATACATATATATATATATATATATATATATATATATATATATATATATATATATATATATGATGGTCTTCTTTCAGTTTCCATCTACCAAATCCACTCACAAGGATTTGGTTGGCCCGAGGCTGTATTAAAAGACACTTACCCAAGGTACCATACAGTGGGACTGAACCCAGAACCATGTGGTTGGTAGGCAAGTTACTTACCACACAGCCACTTCTGCTTATCTCTTTATCTTAAATATTTTACTTGTTTCAACCATTCAACTGTGGCCATGCTGGGGCACCACCTTGAATGGTTTAATCCAGTGGTTCTCAAATGGTGTCCATATAAAAAAAAAATTTTTTGTGGGGGGGTTCCAGACAAGCAAAATAGTAAATTGGGGACCCACTGTAATATTCTAAGGCTACACGGAAAAGTGTTACATTAGATTTATAACAAGAAACAGCAGGGTTTCTTTCTCTAATATTTTACATGGTTCAGCCGACACAAGGGAATGCGTGGAGAGCAAAACAGGAATTTTGAAAGAAGTTTCTATAATACTAGTTTTTAAGCATCAAATGGCTGGGGTGGGGGTGGGGGTGGGGCACTAGAATGAAATAGTATTGAAAGGGGTCCTTAGGTAAAAAATGGTTGGGAACTAATTGTTTAGTGGATCAAATTGACCTTTGTACTTATTTTAGTTTTAAACTCTATCTTTCCCTTTTGCTGAACTGCTAAGTTACGGGAACATAAACAAACCAACACTGATAATTAGGGGTAAGAGGGATGGACAAACACAAACACTGGCATGCACACATATACATATATACATATATACAAATACATATATATACTCTTCTGTATTTAAATAATAATAAAGTAAATAAAAACAAAACAAAAAAACTCAGATGCAGACTTGACGGAAAAGTTACAAAACTGGTATTGCAGTCATGAAGTTTCCAGTTCAAACCCACTACATGGCACCTTGGACAGGATGTTTGGCTGCTATTATAGTTTCAGGCCAACTGATACTGTGTGAGTGAATTTGGTCAATGGAAACTCTGTGGAAGGCTATCATATATATATCTATATGTGTGTGTGTGTGTGTGTGTGTGTGTGTGTGTGTGTGTGTGTGTGTGCGCGCGCGCGCCTTGATATCAAATGCTGATTGTTAACAAACATCCCCATCATCAGTAATTTGTTTGATTGCCATCTCCTGTGGAAAATAAGTCCAGGTTGAGCCAAAATATTATGCTGCTTGGAAACGAGTGTTGGCAACAGGAAGTGCATCCAGTCACAGAAACATCTGCCTCAACTAATTTCATTTCACTCATACAAGCACAGAGAAAAAGAAATAGACACACAGACAATGAAGATGAGAATGATGACAACGATGATGACGGTGGTGATGGGGAGAAGGAGGAGGAAGAGGGGAAGGATGGTGGTAGTGGTGGTGATGATATTGATGGTGATGATGATGATGACAATAAATGTGGAGGTGGTAATGTTGATGATGATGCTGATGATTATGGTGATAATGATGATGGTGGTGGTGATGGTGGTAGTGGTGGTGGTGAGAAAGAGGTGGTGGTAGTGGTGGTAGTGATGATAGCATTGGTGATGATGACAATAATCGTGGAGATGATGATGATGATAATGATGGTGATAAGGACGATGGTGGTAGTGGTGATAATAGTACTGATGATGATGATGATGATGGCTATAATGATGGTGTTGTTGTTGTTGGTGGTGGTGATGATGGTGATAATAACAATTGTGGAGGTGGTGATGGTGATGATGATGGAAACATTGTCAATTTATGTATTTCCCAAAATAGAAACATTTAAACTCTTGATAAGAGAAACCTCTCTGTTTAATATTAAAGCTTTTTACTAAACAATTAACGTTATGTTAAGAGAGAAGGAAAAGAGAGGAAAAGGAAGAAAAGAAAACATTTATTATTTGCAAAGATAATTTTGTTTGTGTAAATTAGCAGCAAATGTCAATGTTTAATTGTCGACTAATGAATGAACGCAAGGAGAACAGTCTTTATTCATTAAATAATTGAATAATAAAACCATGAAATGTTGCCAATTTGTTTGTATCTGAGAAACATATTTGTGAAGATAATACATAAGAATATAGGCTGAAGGCAGACATTCAGGGTGGAGGAAGGTGTGTGGGTGTGCATGAGAGAGAAACAGAGACGAACAGACAGAGAGAGAGAAAGAGAGAAAGAGAGAGAGAGAGAGAGAGAGAGAGCATGTGTCTGTGTGTGTGTGAGAGCATGTGTGCACATGCCTGTTTCTCACGATTAGAAACATATGTACGGCCATCTCGCTCTCTATCTATCTATCTATCCATTTCTCTCTCTCTCACTCTATTTATCTATCTTTCTATTTCCTCTTCCGCTATTTCCCTCTATCTGTTTATCTATCTCTTTATCTCTCAACCTATCTATCTTATGTGTTGTAAAAATCAACAAATTACAATAATTTCTCATTTTATTTCTGTTTTAATACTCTTTATTCTTTGTACAAGACAACTCTTTCAATAAGTACTCATTAATAAGTCCTCATTGATTATTAATTGCTCATTAATTTCTTTCATGCAACATATTTTTGGTTTCAGTCCTTAGGAAATTCATTAAATGACATTAGACTTGAATAAACATTTGAAGGATCTCTTTGTGTTTCTACAGAAATCGTCATCTTGGCACCACTGCTTTTGGAATGGTACTGATATGAGATCTCTGAAACAGAATGCAATAAAGTGCTCCCTTGATGTTCCATTGTTGTGTGGCATCCGAATACTCCTGGAACATCCAAACTGAGTAAAAAATAATTGCAGTGGTAAAATGTAAGTAGGAACTAAATATTCATACTTGGGCCTCATGGAGGTGAGGGACAAGGTGGTGAAACATGAATTTCAAATGTTGGACCTCACAGAGGCAATGACAAATGACCGAGACCTTTGGCGATATGTTGTGCTTAAGAAGACTCATCAAACCAAGTGAAACCATAGCTGTGACCATTGCCAGTGTTATGTAAAAGGCACCTATGCTGGTGGCATGTAAAAAGCACCCATTACACTTTTGGAGTGGTTGGTGTTAGGAAAGGCATCCAACCATAGAAACCAAACCAAAATCAGACTGGAACCTGGTACAGCTCTCCAACTTACCAGTTCCAGTCAAACCATCTAACCCATGCCAATATGGAAATCAGATGTTAAATGATGATAATGATGTGCTTATCTTAATATTCCCTATACACAGGAGAGGGCAAAAGGAGGTTTATAATTGCTTAAAATATTCTTTTCATCTTTCTATTTCTTTTTTAGGATAAGAATTCTAAGATTTTAGGTTTATGAAATTGTTTTGCAAGATTTCAGATGTGAAATAATGAGGAGACACATGGGATGGAAGAGTTACTGAAGAGGTCACTGGTGTGTGCTGAAACACCGCAAAAGATGAAGTCCATGGACATGTGAGGTCTGGTGATCTTGGTGGCCAAACAACTGGGCCTCATCAGCCAATCTGTTTGTTTGTCGACTCTTTGTTCAGGTACACACAAACCACTAGAGCATAGTGTTGGAAATAAAAGAAAATAGAATCATAGAATTCTTATTGTACTTATTGTAAAAAAAATAAATAGAGAAATGAAAAGAACATTCTACTCATATGAAGCTACTGTGTACCTACTTTTGCCAACATGCACACACACACACACACACAACATATATATATATATATTTATATATATATATATATATAGATGGAGTTAAACGCAGGTGTTATTCAAATTCTTTTACATTTGACACATGTTTTGAAGAAATCACTGGTATTATTCCAAAAGAATAAAATGGTGTAAAACAATGCAATCTTCTCTTGAGGGAAATGAAGAAATGAAACTCGTCAATAAGACATTTTAACAGAAAATGATGGATATGTAGAGTGATTCACTGAACGCTATTAAGTTTGTTTAAAAAAACGTTAGAGGATATAGTGTCAAAGGTAGCCTATAGAAAGAGGAGGGGTAAAGGAAAGAAAAAAATAATAAATGAGAAGAATATAACGATATGTATATTAAATAAAACCCTATAGTCTTGGAAAAAGATATATCTAGTGAATGTGAAATGTAAGAAGAAAATTAATGTTTAAATTATATATAATGATAGATATCACTTATATGAACTAAAGGTGTGTTTCTGTCAATGTTTACATCGGTATGCATGCTCTATAACCGTTTACAAGGGGATTTTTAGAAAAAAGAATAAAAAATTGTTAAGAATTACAGAGAAGACAGAATTCCTTGCCTTTATCATAAGGGAACGAAATTGAGAATCAACAATCTAAATTAAATTGTTTATTGTGGTATTTTAGATACCAAATTCACTTACTAAGTCATGTACTGTTACATTTATTCCTATCCCTAAATGTAGAGTAATGATTAGAAATTCTTTTAGATAACTTAGAAGAAAAGCTGCCTATATAAAAAAATACTTCATTACCAGAAGTAATTTTATACTAGTATATAGAATATTTAATTTTAGAGTTACTTGACATAAACTTGATTCTGTTGTAATTGACTTCAGACACAATAACCTTGTTATTAATATTTCTAGGGGGATGGATGGTATTAGCTAAATTAATGTTAGTATTAGTAAATGTATCCCTATTTAACAGGCTAATATTATGTGAAGAGATAATTTGTAAGAGATTTTTTGTGTTAGAGAAACCGATGCTAACTGTGTGTGAGTTGATAATAGAGTAATACCTAGAATTCTTTGGAAAATTCCTAATAACTTCATGAAACTGCAAAGGAAGATTAGATTTAATTTGTCTACCATAAGGAATAATTAACCAAATGGTTTTACTATTAGTTACCTTATTTTTAGAGTAACTATCTTTGAAAGACATAGATTTACCTTTAGAACGAAAATAGGGCTTAAATAAGGGTTATCTCTCTTCCTCTGTTTCGTGTTGGCATATAAATTAAAACTGATATTGTTTATATCCTTACAATTAGATTTTATATCTCTATTAGTAAAAGTAGAATAAAATTGAATGAAATTAATGTAG
>NC_142949.1:14448381-14450881 GCF_046866305.1 Octopus bimaculoides
TTGCTGTTGATCTAGATAGGTTCTTGGCTTGGTACCATGGCTGAGGTCCTTTCTTAATATAAACCACTTTACTCATGTACACACACACACATACTTAAAGAGTTTAGGGAAACAACTGAAAGGGGTCACTGGCATAACTCAGGGCCAATTAAATTACAGACAGTAAAACAAAAAACCAGAAGGTCACAGGAAGGATACTTGAGAGCCATTGGAAAGATGCTTGAGGGCCACTGAAAAGACGCTTGAGGGACACAGGAAGGATGCTTGAGGGCCACAGGAAGGACGCTTGAGGGCCACTGAAAAGATGCTTGAGGGCCACAGAAAGGATGCTTGAGGACCACAGGAAGAACGCTTGAGGGCCACAGGAAGGACGCTTGAGGGCCACTGAAAAGATGCTTGAGGCCCACAGAAAGGATGCTTGAGGGCCACAGGAAGGGCGCTTGAGGACAACTGGAAGGATGCTTGAGGGCCACAGGAAGGACGCTTGAGGGCCACTGAAAAGATACTTGAGGGCCACAGGAAGGACGCTTGAGGGCCACTGAAAAGATGCTTGGGGGCCACAGGAAGGATGCTTGAGGGCCACAGGAAGGACGCTTGAGGGCCACTGAAAAGATGCTTGAGGCCCACAGAAAGGATGCTTGAGGGCCACAGGAAGGATGCTTGAGGGCCACAGGAAGGATGCTTGAGGGCCACAGGAAGGATGCTTGAGGGCCACAGGAAGGACGCTTGAGGACAACTGGAAGGATGCTTGAGGGCCACAGGAAGGATGCTTGAGGGCCACAGGAAGGACGCTTGAGGGCCACTGAAAAGATACTTGAGGGCCATAGGAAGGACGCTTGAGGGCCACTGAAAAGATGCTTGGGGGCCACTGGAGGGATGCTTGAGGGCCACTGGAGGGATGTTTGAGTGCCACAGTTGAGAACCACTGTAGTAGAGTGTCACCCAACACATGATATGGTTCACTTTGGAAGTATACACTTGCCACCATGGAGAACCAGAAGGAAATATGGCATAGACATAATAATTGAAATTTAAATTTTATCAAATTTCTCGGTTCTTAAACAAACAAATGAAATGAATATGAATTTTCAAAAAAAAAAAAAAAAAAGACAAAAATTATTGCTTTAAAACAAAATCAAGTGAAACGAATATCTCTTTTGTAATGCAATAAATCTCTCTCCTGTTGCTAATTTTCTCAATTTTACCAACCTAATTGCAATCTACTTCACTATAAACTCATCTCTGCAAAATTTCATTAAAAAAAATATACATTTTACAGAAAGTTAGGTCTCACTTCTTTATCTCTCTTACTCTCTCCCGTCTCTCTCTCTCTCTCTCTCTCTCTCTCTCCAATTTTTATGTTCAGTTTTTGAATCCTGCCAATGGTCACTTTTTTTTCCTCCTTTCAGAGTCAAAATCATAAAAGTACCATACAGTTCTATATTTAAGAGATGAGGAATTATTTACATTATTTACATTTGACGAATATTTGTCCTCATTTACTAACCCCAAGATTCTGAGTTCAATTCCAAGCAGTGGACTGAATAATAATAATAATAATAATAATAATAATAATAATAATAATAATAATAACAACATCAAAAAATACCTTAGGAATGAGAACCCAGGTTTGAAATTTCCCCAAGACACCTGATGAAGGTTGGAGGGTATATCAACCGAAACGTTGTGTTAACAACAAACAAGATGAGGACAAATATCCATCAAATGTAAATAATGTATAAAGGTACCAGCTGTCCACTAGGGTTGGGCGTTGATGTAATCGACCTCCCACCATCTTGGACTGAATTACTCATTTATATAATGACTATTGTCATCATTAAAGAGTGTAATTTTTTTAAAGACTAAAAACTTCTTAGATTCCTAAATCAAGTCTGCCGCTACCCCCTTTATTAACATAAACCTAATCCTCATTATTTTAGAGATTCCAACCTAATTCTTTATTTAAAATCATCTTTTCTACTTAAAAATAAACTTGGCATATTTACCTTAGCAAAAGACTGATTGTTTCTTTTTAAATTCTATTTTAGTCTCATGGAGCCTTTGATATTTCATCCAAAATTAAACTGTTATATTCTTCATAGAGGAAATAAAAAAAAACAATAATGATTCTTCCTTCAATGGCACCAGACCAATTCTTGAAGAGCTTTTACAACAATATGGATAAAGTGATGATGCTGTTTTAAATGTTGCTATTGTTGTTGGTGTTGTTTAGACCCAAGTAGATCATAATTTAGCCAACTTTTAACTAAGGTGTACCAAGTATGTTCATTGTGTCTTGCTTTCAGGTATTGTCTATCTTGGATTATTCTAGCCAATTCCTATTTTTTTAAACAATTGGCTAAATTTAGAGAGAAATCTGGCTGTTACTTCTAGCATAACAAACAGACGAAAAAGCTATTTCCCTTGTTGGCTCAATTAACCGCCACTGCCCCACCCCATCATCATCATCATCATCATCATCATCATCATCGGCAGCAGC
>NC_142949.1:14455881-14458381 GCF_046866305.1 Octopus bimaculoides
CATACAAGCATGGAATGGTGGACATTAAAATGATGACAATGATGAAGATTTCCAGCTTCTGGCAAGAGACTTGATGAGCCTTCAATCAGCTAAAAACTAACAAATATTCTTTATATCTGACCTACTTAAAAATGGAAGAATACACTGAATATTGTAATCCTACATATACTGTGCCTAAAATGAAAAGATAGATTAGCCATGAGTGGAATGTTTTTTATCATAAATCTCCTCAGTTAGAGCCATCCTGGGGCTAAATACAACAACAACAATTACCTCACTGTGGAACATCTTTGATCATAGTTCTACTCAAAGTTGGCTTGGCGCTAAACAACAGCAACAAAGCCTGAGTGACAAAAGGAGAGTGACAGTTAAAGTCTCGTCTGCAGATTAATTAATATTAGATATAAGCTGCTAATTAACAAAGAGTGATAACACTGCACTCTCAAGTGCAATGTCCTTTGTTATTACAAGTCTCATCAGTAAAATACATCCATAAAATGCTGCATTGTCTTTGAATCAATTAAGCTGTTCTTCAATGGAGTTGTTCCACTCATGACCACTCCTACAAAACTATTGACTGATGTTAGCAGATTATCAAAACCGATTTAGTTTGGCTTGTCAAAATGCTTCATTAGTAAATGGTTAAGTGACCATTTTAGCTAGCCACACACAAACACATGCACACACAAACACATACACACACAGATTTTCATCTACAGTAAATGGTCTGATTGAATCTTCCTTGGTGATCAGTTCCGGTCAGCCAATTTGGTTGGCTAAAATTAACTAAACACCTCACAGACTTCACCTGTCAGAACTGCTAATAAGTTTTAAGGCAGCTCTGACCAACATCACAACTTATCTTCAAAACTTTACACAGTGTGCCTGTAACAGGATGTGAACTATTCATACTTCACCTGTTTGCCTGACATCCTATCAACACCACTGACTTTAACACACACACACACACACACACACACACACACAAACAAACAAGTAAATAGTTATTCCAAATTTACAAGAAGCGGCATTACCAAACAAGCAGCAGCAGCAATCTGGCAATGTTCCTTCATTAGTTTGGTATCAGTCTCAAGAATTAAATGAAATTCACATTGAGCCAACAAGGAACATTAATGTCTAAGATTTAGAAAAGGTCTGTTGTGATTTTAAAAAAAAGATATCACTTAATAGGTGGAGACATGGCTATGTGGAAAGTAGCTTGCTTCCCAAGCACATGATTCCCGATTCAATCCCAGTGCAAGGCACCTGGGAAAACATATCTTCTACTATAGCCTTGGTCCATCAAAGCCTTGTGAGTGGATTTGGTAGACAGAAACTGAAAGAGCTGCATCATATATATTTGTGTGTGTGTGTTTGAGTTTGTCCCCCACCACTGCTTGACAACTGGAGTTGGTCTGTTTACATTTGCGTAACTTAGGGGTTTGGAAAAAGAGATGAACAGAATAAGAACTAGGCTTAAAAAAAACAATAAATCCTGGGGTCAGTCCATCCAACTCAAGCAAACTGTTCAAGGTGGTGCCCAAGCATGGCCACAAGTAAAAAATGAAAGGTAAAAGCTTTTAGAATAGAGGAAACAAGTCAGCTTCAAATGACCAACGCAGAGCCTATCACTGAAAAGATTAAATTACACCAAAATACCAGTGTCTGGTAGTCTGCTGATATGAGGAGATTCAGCTCTAAGTGCTTTTTATATACAAAAACTAAAGAGAGAAAAATCTTACAGTAAATACTTCTGACATTCTTGTGTACATAAACATATTAAAAATTTATGGATATATAATTTATGCAAATATTTATACATGTAGATAGATTTCTATGCAAATTTGCTTTAGAATAGATATTTTTCGGTTTCTTTTTTTTGTTATTGTTATTTTGCATTTTCCAAATTCCTTCTGTAGTCAAAGCATTGGTCATAGACCTAGACAAAAGGTTCCTTCATTAGAATTTAGACAACATAAAACTTGCAATCACATGTATAGATATACATCTATGCATATATATATATATATATATATATATATATATATATATATATATATATATATATATATATATGCATAGATGTGTATCTATAGATAGATAGATAGATAGATAGATTTATATATATATATATATATACACACACACATACATCTATGCAAATTATATATATACATATATCTATAAGGAGGTAACAGCATACACGTATGTGTATGTATGTGTATGTGTGTCTGTATTTGTGAGTTTTAATATATGTATGCATGTAAGATTTTATGTATGTATGCATGCACATATGTGTGTGTGTGTGAGTATCTATGTATACCTGTGTATGTATGTTTGCATGTATGCATTTGTGTGCATGTGTGTATAAATTTATGCATATTGGTGATAATGAGAGGATTGTATGCAGGTTTGTATGTGTATATATACATAAACGTGTATGTACAATTGTATGTGTGTAGGTATATATGTTTATGTATATATCTGTATGTTTGATTGT
>NC_142949.1:14463381-14483381 GCF_046866305.1 Octopus bimaculoides
AAAGCACTACTGATGCCTTATTTCTAGTGAGAAATACCTTGCTATGGATAAACCTCTGTACCTGGCTTTCGTTGACATGGAGAAAGCCTTTGACAGGGTCCCCCGATCCCTTATCTGGTGGTCAATGAGGAAACTTGGGATAGAAGAATGGTTAGTGAGAGCTGTGCGAGCCATGTACAGAGATGCTGCCAGTAAGGTGAGGGTTGGAAATGAGTACAGCAATGAATTCCGGGTAGAGGTAGGGGTCCACCAAGGTTCCGTCCTCAGCCCCCTCTTATTTATCATAGTCCTCCAGGCAATCACAGAGGAGTTCAAGACAGGTTGCCCCTGGGAGCTCCTCTATGCTGATGACCTTGCCCTAATTGCGGAGTCACTATCAGAACTAGAGGAGAAGTTTCAGGTGTGGAAGCAAGGTCTAGAATTGAAGGGCCTTAGAGTCAACCTAGCTAAAACCAAAATCCTAATAAGTAGGAAGGTAGATAAAACACAAACCCCTTCAGGTAGATGGCCCTGCTCAGTATGTAGAAAAGGAGTAGGTAGTAACTCTATAAGATGTACCCGGTGCAAGCTATGGACACATAAGAGGTGCAGCAACATCAAAGGCAGGTTAACTAGCAAGTTAGTTTTTGTTTGTGGCAGATGTTCAGGTGCAATAAAGACTGTAAACAAACAGGAAACAACTTCTATCTCATTCCAGGGTGAAAAACTAGAGGTAGTCGATAGCTTCCGCTATCTGGGCGACCAAGTTAGTAGTGGGGGTGGGTGCGCTGAAAGTGTAGCTGCTAGAATAAGAATAGCTTGGGCAAAGTTTAGAGAGCTCTTACCCCTGCTGGCGACAAAGGGACTCTCACTCAGAGTAAAAGGCAGACTATATGACGCATGTGTACGAACAGCCATGCTACATGGCAGTGAAACATGGGCTGTAACTGCTGAGGACATACGTAAGCTCGCAAGGAATGAAGCCAGTATGCTCCGTTGGATGTGTAATGTCAATGTGAATACCCGTCAGAGTGTAAGTATCTTGAGAGAAAAGCTGAACATTAGAAGCATCAGTTGTGATGTGCAAGAGAGACGATTGCGCTGGTATGGACATGTGGTGAGAATGGATGAGGATAGCTGCGTGAAAAAGTGCCACACCCTAACAGTTGAGGGAACCCGTGGAAGAGGTAGGCCCAGGAAGACCTGGGCTGAGGTGGTGAGGCAAGACCTTCGTACATTGGGCCTCACCGAGGCGATGACTACTGACCGAGACCTTTGGAAATGTGCTGTGCGTGAGAAGACCCGGCAAGCCAAGTAAGATCGTTGCCAGTGGCCCTGGACTGGTTCTTGTGCGGGTAGCACATGAGATGCACCATTTTGAGCGTGGCCGTTGCCAGTACCGCCTGACTGGCTCCCGTAGGATTTTCAAGCGAGATCGTTGCCAGTGCCCCTGGACTGGCTTGTGCGGGTGGCACATAAAAGACACCATTTCGAGCGTGGCCGTTTTCGTGCGGGTGACACGTAAAAGTACCCACTACACTCTTGGAGTGGTTGGCGTTAGGAAGGGCATCCAGCTGTAGAAACTCTGCCAAATTAGATTGGAGCCTGGTGTTGCCATCCGGTTTCACCAGTCCTCAGTCAAATCGTCCAACCCATGCTAGCATGGAAGGCGGACGTTAAACGATGATGATGATGATGATGATATATATATATATATATATATATATATATATATATATATAAATATATACATAAATATATACATATATATATATATATATATATATATATATATATATATATATATATATATATATGATATGGGTGGCTAATTCACAATTTCACAACCTCAAGGCAGAAATATATAGGTCCCTAAAGTGAACAAGGGCACTTATCAGCCCCAGTATTGTTAGAAATAAGAGTCAAAATAACTCAATACCCACAAAAGCACTATCTTAATGAACTGACAAGGGAGACAATCTCCCTACAGTCGCAGATAGGGCCAGCTCAACGAGGATTTTGCATTCTGATGCTTAACGCACCTTAACGCTCATCAGTGGCTCTCACTGCGCTTAGAGTTAAACTCGCCTGACCTTGTCAGCTTATAAGATTTCCGTTGAAATCATACGCTGATTTCATAAATGGTAAAAGTGAAAATTATAAATATTATGGGTGGCTAATTCGCAATTTTACCACCTAAATACACACAGACAGATGCATATACATACATATATATATATATATATATATATATATATATATATATATATATATATATATATATATATATATATGATACAGTGTACATTTAATACACATTAGAGATGCCCATAAAAGGACATCTGACCCGCTAGAAAGAGCAGCCACAGCTCTACACCACAAAATTAGGGATAATTTCGAAAGGAATGAAAATTAAAAACATTTACCATCTATATTTCGAACCAGCTTTCAAGTTATTTTAGCAAAAAAAACTATTTTGCAAGGGCAACTATCATCAGCGAAATAGCTTAGATCGACACATATGCACGAGGCACTACATAAAGAACATGACTTATGCATATATGTCTATTTTTTCAAAAATTACCGCGCATGTGCGGAATACCTAATCGGCAGCAAATACACAAAAAACATGCTGGTTTTTCAGAAATAAGCCAAAAAACATTTTATAATTAATAAGACTTAGGGTAGCAAAAAATTAAGAAATTTAATTTACTACCAGTGGTGTAGCGAGAAAAAAATTAGTCAACAGACTATATATTATTCATGTAAAATACAGTGTACATTTAATACACATTAGAGATGCCATAAAAGGACACATATATATATATATATATATATATATATATATATATATATATATATATATATATATATATATAAAAGAAAATGAAATGATGAAGGAATGAAACAATTAGCTTATGAATTTCATAAGCTT
Source organism: Octopus bimaculoides (assembly GCF_046866305.1). Classification (NCBI taxonomy): domain Eukaryota; kingdom Metazoa; phylum Mollusca; class Cephalopoda; order Octopoda; family Octopodidae; genus Octopus; species Octopus bimaculoides. The sequence continues at coordinate 14,466,296 of NC_142949.1, forward strand.
ACAACTGTTTCATGCTGACATTGAGTGGATGGTTTGGCAGGATCTGTTGTGTCCCAGGGCTGCACTAATCATCATTGTCTGCTTTGACACGATTTCTACAGCCGGATGCCTTTCCTAATGCCAACCACTTTAGAGCATGGACTGGGTGCTTTTTCATGCCACCTACACTCTTGGGATTGCCATGCAGTTCAGATGACCATGAACTCCAGGGGAGGTGTGGGAGCTAAGTTTCATATAACGAGATGAAGGGATTACTATGAGAGAAGGGGAGGGGGAGCAGAACAGGTCCTTGCAGAGGAGTCTGCATGAGTACTTTCATCTCGTAGGGGAAAGTGAAGAGAGAGAGAGAGGGAGAGAAGGAGAGAGAGGGAGAGAGAGAGAGAGAGGGAGAGAAGGAGAGAGAGGGAGAGAGAGAGGGAGAGAGAGAGAGAGAGGGAGGGCTTCTTTTAGTTTCCACCTTTGCTCTATTCAGCTTGGCTTTGAACTCAGAACATAAATAGCCAGAAGAAATGCTATTATGCATTTCACCCAACATGTAAATTATTCAGCCAGCTCCCAACTTGAATAATAATAATAATAATAATAATAATAATAATAATAATAATAATAATAAAAATAATAATAATAATTCCCAGCTGGCAACAAGGCATGCAATGAGAAAGAAAAGTTGAGAGACATGGCATGTTAGCTTGGGAAGGTTAAGCAGTTGTGGTCGCTGAAAAAGGTGGTAGTTGTACCAATAATTGTTGGAGCCCTGGGAACAGTGAGTAAAAATCTTGAGAAGTACGTGGAACAAATAGGGGCTGCAATAAGGGTGGAGCTTGGAACTGCTCAAATATTTTGGATGGTGCTTGAAAAATAAGGGTGTGTTACCTTAGTTCACTGGTAGTGAACAGCTGACACCATAGTACATCTCCAGCATTAAAAGCTGTGCAAAGGCAATGATGATAATAATAATAATAATAATAATAATAATAATAATAATAATAATAATAATAATAATAATAACAACAATAATAATAAATTGAGTGGATGGAATAAAATCCAAGTGGTTAATACGTGGGTGATATCATCACTTCGAAATGGAGCGGAAATTATAAAATAGCAAAATAGAGAAAAGTGAAGAAAATGGAAAACAAGACCAGAAAAATGTTGACAGTACACGGAGCCTTCCACCCTAAGATTGACACCGATAGGCTGTACTTGTCTAGAAGACAGGATGGGAGAGGATTGATCAGTTGTCAGGACTGTATTGAAGCAGTGGTATATAAAAAAAAGCTGTGGAGCCACTGTTGAAACACACGAAGAAGACTGGCATCAAAAGTGAAAACTGTGTAACTAAAGAAAAATTTAAACAAAAAATGAACAAAAACAAAACAGAATAAGCATGGAAGGAAAAGAAAATATACGGGCAGTTTGCAAGTGATGTGAATGCCTAGACAGATACAGAGGAGCGGTGGCTATGGATGAGGAGGAGTGACCTGAAGGCAGAAACAGAAATACTCATATGTGCAGCTCAGGAACAAGCATTAAGGATCAATTATATGAAGTGCAGAATTGACAACACTATCGATAGCGACAATTGCAGAATGTATGGTGTGAGGGGTGAAATGGCATGGCACATCATTAGCAAATGCCTGAAATTGGTGCAATGCAAATATAAACAACACCACAACAATATGGCAAGAAAGATCCATTGAGAGCTCTGTGGAAATCACAGCCTGCAAAGAGCAATGACATGGTATGAGCAAACCCCAGAAGGAGCCACCGGAAATGTGAATTGCAAAATCCTGTGGGATGCAATGATCCCGTGTGATGCAATGATCACCTGACCAGACATCAAAAACCCGACATTTTTGTGGTGAATAAAGAAGAAAGAACATCTATGATAATCGACATAACATGCCCCTGTGACAATAGGATCAATGTGAAAGAAGAAAAAAAAATAAACAACTATGGGGTCAATGAAGAGAATAGATGTGATACCAATAGTAACTGGTGCACTTGGAAGTATCAGCACTCAACTATCAACATGGCTAAAAAAGATCAGTGCAAATGTGAAGGTGGAACACCAACAAAAATCAGAATTGCTTGGAACTGCAAGAATTCTTCGCAGGGTTTTTGAAGCATGACCAGTAAACAAGTGTCACGTTAGTCTGCTGGCTGCAGACAGCTGACATTTCCATCATACACAGCAAAATAAGCTGTGAGTTTGCATAGAATAATAATAATAATAATAATAATAATAATGATAATAATAATAATAATAATAATGATAATAATAATAATAATAATAATAATAATAATAATAATAATAATAATGATGATGATAATAATAATGAACTAAACAGCTTAGACAGAAAGACAAGGAAGTTGCTAACTAGATAAGGGTTATTCCACCCAAAAAGTGACACAGACAGACTGTATGTACAAAGAAACAGAGGGGGAAGAAGACTCATTGGATGCAAACACAGCATTAGAGCAGAAGAAAACACCATAGCATGGTATGTAAAAAATGCCACAGAACCACTATTATTAGAAGTAAGAAGGTCAGGCTTGTGTAGGATAAAAAAATCTGCAAAGATAAAGCACTATACAAGAAATTGAAGACGAATGAAACTGAAAATAGGTGGGTAAAGAAAAGACTGCATGGTCAATTTCATTGGGATGTTGAAGATAAGACAGACAGAGGAAAAAGATGGCTGTGGATGATTAAAACTGATTTAAAACCGGAAACAGAGGCTCTAATCTATGCTGCCCAAGAGCAAGCACTAAGAACAAACTACATAAAATACAGAATAGACAACAAATCAGAAAGTGATAAGTGCAGAATCTGTGGACAGAACGGTGAAACCATATGGCATATTGCCAGCCAATGTATGCCACTAACCCAGAAGGAATATAAGATGCCACGACAATATAGCCAGGTTTATCCATTGGACACTTTGCAACAAGTATGGACTTGACAGAGCAAAATATTGGTACAACCACAAACCTGAAGGCATCATCGAAAATGAAAATGCAAAGATCCTATGGGATTTTATGATTCAGTGTGACCATGAGATTGAGAATAGGAAGCCGGACATAGTCTTAATTGAGAAAGAAAACAAACTATGCTGGATCATAGACATAGCATGCCCAGCTGACAACAAGGTATGCGATAAGGAAGAAAGAAAAGTCGAGAGATATAACAGGTTAGCTTGGGAAGTTAAGCAGTTGTGGTCGATGAAAAAGGTAGCAGTAGTACCAATAATTGTCGGAGCCCAGGGAACAGTGAGAAAAATTTTCGAGAAGTATGTGGAACAAATACGGAATGCAATGAAAGTGGAGCAGTTTCAGAAAACAGCACTGCTTGGAACCACTGGAATATTCTGTGAAGAAAAGGAAGAAGAAGAAGAAGAAGAAAAGTGAAAGAAGAATGTAAAGAAAGGGGAGAAGAAATTAGATGAAGAAAAGAAATAGAAAAAGAATGGAAGAAGAAGAAAAAGGAGGCAAAGAAGAAGAAGAAGAAGAAGAAGAAGAAGAAGAAGAAGAAGAAGAAGAAGAAGAAGAAAAAGGAGGCAAAGAAGAAGAAGAAGAAGAAGAAGAAGAAGAAGAAGAAGAAGAAGAAGAAAGCAAAAAAGGAGAAGGAGGAGGAAGCGAAGAAGGTAAAGGAGTAGGAGGAGGAGGAGGGCAAACGATGGAGAAGAAAATGGTTTGGTGTGTGAGCAGCATGGAAAGTGAAGTCTCAGTGAATGTAGTTAAGCAAGTTTAAAGCGAGAGAGATTTATAGTCTTAAAAGTTTTCGTGTAGAAAGTGGTTTGCAGTGAAGATGGCCTCTATCTTGTGTGTGATGGTAATTTGATTTGATTATTGTGCATCAAGCACCATCAACACTGGCCGGCCATAACGGATCTGCAGCAAACACATAGCAATGGAAGTTGTTATTGGTGATTTTATTTGCTTGTGACGGACTTGCTATAAAATCGAAATGAAATGATGGGGATATTGCCATAACGACAGTATTTATTGAGAGAATGAGTGAGAAAGGAGAAGGAAAATAAAGGAAAAGTGAGTGGGAGGAAGTGAGAGAGAGAAGAAGAAGAAGAAGAAGAAGAGGAGGAGGAGGAGGAGAAGGAGAAAGAGAGAGGAAATGAAGAAAAGCTATATCAGAAAGTTGATAATGAAGAACAAACAATGAGAGCAACTAACTTGTAGGGTGGGTGGGGTGAGATGTTATAGGGTTAGGCAGTGATGGAGATGCTACATGTTTGTTGGGGAAGGGGTGCTATGTTTGTTGGTAAGATAGTGTTACATGTCAGCCACTAAAAGAAGGGGATGCTACATGTCTGCCAGGGAAAAGGTGTGCTACATGGCTGCCAGTGAAAGGGTATGTTCCATGTCTGCCAACGACAACAACAACAAAAAAGCTGTGCTACATGTACACCAGTTGAAGGATGCACTACATGGCTGTTCAGTGGCAGAGTGTTCTACATGTTTACCAGTGAAAAGGTGTGTTACATGGCTGCCAATGAAATGGTGTGCTACATGTCTGCCAACAACAACAACAAAAGTTGTGTCACATGTCTACCAGTTGAAGGGTGTGCTACATGTCATAGAGTGTTCTGCATGTCTGCCAGTGGAAAAGTGTGTGCTACATGTTTGTTGGTGAAAGGAGTGCTACTTGCTTGTTAGTGAAGAGAATGCCGCATGTCTGGCAGTGCAAATTAGTGTTACATGCCTGTTAATGAAGGAAATGCAACATGTTTGGTAGTGAAGTAGATACTACATGTTTACCAAATTAGAAAATAAGCCTCAATGGAAAAAAGTAGAAAGATTTGAAGAAGCCTTAAAAGTCAAAATGATGGAGGTTGTTCTTGGCTGATTCATAAATGGAAGACATATTTTATAATAAACTCTGCTTCTAGCTTTGAGGAGGCAATTAGTGCTTCATAGAATGAAAGATGGTGCTGAGAAAATTGAAGCAATGAATTAATAGGTGCAAAAGTCTACAAAGTATTTGTCATTCCCATATAACTCTATAGAATCACTTAAAACCACTCACTTCCCGTAAATCTATGACGTGCTCAAACATGGTTCTGACAAAAAAATAGGAAAATTCTATAATCAGAAAATGGACCCAAAATTGCAAAATCTATAGATAAAAGTCCTGATCCTTAATTCCGATAAAATGTTGACTCTATAAAACCAATATTTGTGGAAGAAAGTTACGTTTGATTGATTCCACCCTGAGTACATGAGTTCTTAGTTTATTGATTCTGATGAAAGCAAGTGACTGGCGGCAGATATTTTACCAATCTTACCAAAGTTACAACATGTCTTTGCATGTGAGGAGGAAAGAATATAGATGTATATACTGACATTTATTTCACTAAAATTTAGTTTACTGACTCTGGAAGGTTCAATTCAAAAGCTAACTTTGGTAAGGTTTGAAACCAGAAAATTAAATATAGTAATTCATTTTATTTGTCACTTTAATGATTCCACCAGTACACCATACTGACAACAATGGTTTCTAATTTAGGCACAAATACAGAAATTTTCAAGGTAGGGGCTTAATCAGTAGCATTGGTCCCAGAACTCCACTGGCAGACTAGATTTCAGGTTCAAACCATGCTGACATCATCTGTGCGGTTTTGTGTTGATCAAAGTCTTAAGAGTGAGATTTGGGAGACAGAAATGCTCAGAAGCCAGAGTTTTTTTCTTTGGAATTGTTATGTGTGCATGTGCGTGTGTGTATTTATATAAATATGTGTGTGTATATACATATGTAAATGTGTGTGTGTGTGTGTGTGTATACTAGTGTAAACCAGTATCACGTGCCCCATTACGTCTAAACCCTAATTTAAATATTCCATATACACAGACACCACATTGACCATGTTGTAAGTAGAACTTAGGACAAGAGAATCAACTAAAACCATTGTTGGCTGGTGTTCCAGAATGACCACAATCCAATAACTGAGACCAGTAACAAAGTAATTTATACATTATGCCACATGTTTATTAGTGAAGGGATGCTACATGTTTATTATAGTGTGTGTGTGTGTGTGTGTAGGTTTTCTTTTATTCTTTTACTTGTTTCAGTCATCTGACTGCAGCCATGCTGGAGTACCACCTTTAGTCAAGCAAATCGACCCCATGACTTACTCTTTGTAAGCCTAGTACTTATTCTATTGACCCCTTTTGCCGAACTTCTAAGTTACGGGGATGTAAACACACCAGTATTGGTTGTCAAGCGATGTTTGGGGAACAAACACAGACACACAAACATATAAATATATATATATATATATATATATATATACGACAGGCTTTTTTCAGTTTCTATCTACCAAATCCACTCACTAGGCTTTGGTTGGCCCAAGGCTATAGTTGAAAACATTTGTCCAATGTGCCATGCAGTGGGACTGAACTTGGGACCATGTATATTTCTCTGCAAGAGTATGCACATCTGCAATTGTGAGGGTGAGAAATCCTCCTTCAGCAACGTCCAATGTTTAGTTATACACCTTGTTACACATATTTCCCATCAACATCATTGTTGACCACAGAGACATGTGAGACCATTGTAGACCTTCCAGACTGAGCCAAGGACTTTACACATTCTTAGTAGTGACCCAACACTCATCTATTTTACAACACATTACATGAATGATAGTGTCATTGGTTACAGTTTTTCAATGGGTCACTTTCTCATCCATAGTATTTCTGATGGTCAGGCTGGACTGACAAGAGATTGTCTGCACAGTTCAGGCAGAACAAGGTATTTTACTTAAAAACATAAGAATTGTAGTAAAATATAAAGGGTAGACTTTGCTTTTCATCCTTTTTGGGTCAATAAAATAAGTACCAGTTGTATATTGGGGGTTGATGCAATCGACTAGCCCCCTCCCTGAAATTGTTGGCCTTGTACTAAAATTTGAAACCAATATTAACCTTTTTGTTACTGTATTAATTTTGAGATACTCTGTGTTTCTTTCAATTAATCTTAAATATATCAAAGAATTTAGTAAAAATAACTTAGTTATCATTCAGCTAGTGTTAGGAACATTAACTGTGACTAAGGTTTGGTGGAAGCTTTTAATTAAGAACTTTTACAACCAAGACATTTGTACTACAGAGCCAGAAGCAGTTTCAGCCAGATTGGTATCAAAAGGGTTAAGAATTGTTTCTCTATTATATATTTTAACCCTTTTGTTACCATATAGCTATTGAGATTGTCTGTGTTTCTTTCAATTAATCTTAAATATAACAAAGAATTTAGTAAAATAACTTCGTTATCATTCAGCTAGTGTTAGGAACATAAATTGTGACTAAGGTTTGGTGGAAGATTTTAATTCAGAACTTATGAAAACAAGACATTTGTACTACAGAGCCAGAGGTGGTTTCAGCAGGGTTGATAATGACAGGGTTCAGAAGGTGGAGCTGGCACAATCGGTGGCACACGAAGCAAAATGCTTAGTGACATTTTGTCCATCTTTACGTTGAGTTCAAATTCTACCAAAATCAACTTTGTCTTTCATCCTTTTGGGGGTCAATGAAATTGATTGGCGTAACTAATTTACCCCCTCTAACTGAAATTACTGACCTCGTGCCAAACTTTGAATCCATTGATGGCAACATATCAGAGCATTAGTAGCCGCACAGCAACTTCTTGGTGGCACACACACATGAACCCACTGATGGCACAGACACTCATGGCAACAAACAAGGTCATTGATGACAAGGAAGCAACCCTTTGATGACAACACACCAATCAGTGACAGTAATATATCCAGACCATTGATAGCAGACACCAATGTTCTGATGGCACTTCCGCCCCTTGGTGACAATTTGAGGGCAATACATCAACTCATTTGCCTCTTCTTTTTTTTTTTAAAAAAAATTCAAAGAACTGCACAAACAAGAACAATACGGTAGAATACAGTCCAAAACAATTCCCTGGCAACTGACAGCAAATTGTGTTTCCTTTGTCTTGGAGACATGTTTCCTAAGTTAATTGAAGCTTTATTAAAAGACATGTTTGTCTCCTCCACCACCGACCGACACCCACCCCACCCCAGTAGACTAGTTTATTATTGTTCTTTCACTTGTTGTTGGTCTTTTGTTTTTTTCCCCATTTATATATATGTGTATGTATATATATATGTGTATGTATATATATATGTGTGTATGTGTGTGTGTATGTGTGTATATATATATATATGTGTGTGTGTGTGTGTGTGTGTATGTGTATGTGTATATATATATATATATGTGTGTGTGTGTGTGTGTGTGTGTGTGTGTGTATGTGTGTGTTAATTTCTGTTTATTTGATTGCTTTTATTTTATTTTATATTATTTTATTTTTCGAAATCTTGTTCTGGAAAACTTGGAATGAAAAGAAACCAAAAATAGGTCAATAGGAAGAGTGAACTCAACCAAGCAAAATACAAAATGTGCATAACAATAATAATAATAATAATAATACTAATAATAATAATAATAATAATAATAATAATAATAATGATAATAACACTAATAATAACAGTAATAATGGAAGTTTTTCAAACGATAGTAAATATAAAGAAAACCATTATAAGAAACAATGATATAAATATATATAAAATTCAATTCTCTTTATTAAGTTCTTCATTTTTTATATATTTGTCTTGCCTGTGCCATTGACAGACGACATAGATATTAACAGAATCGGCATGGAGCATGCACCATTTCCCAAAATACAGAACAGATTCAATGAGTCTCAGTGGAAATGACATAAAAATAAAAATATAAAAATGATTTCCCTCATTGTCTTTTATTTATCTGCTCAGCTATTTATCTAAATATTTATCTGCAGTTTGTATCTATCTAGTTGTCTACCAAATGATATACCCATCCATCCTTCTACTTCATTACATTGCTTTCATATCTTCACACTATTGTCTACATATTTGTGTGTGTGTGTGTGTATATGCATCTATTTATACAAATATACTTGTATGTAGTGGGTTATCCCATAAATAATGCATTTTTTCGATTGCATGAACTAAAAGTCGGAAGGGGACGGGATAAACTACCTGCATCAACTTGCTATAAAAGCAGGTAGTAATTTTACCTTGTTCTTATTCTTAGTGCAAGTTTTGAAGAGTGCGTTTCAATTTTAGCAGTTATTTTTTCAAAGCTATAATGGAAGTGACAAAGGAGCATATTCGGCATATTTTGCTTTGAGTTCAATAAATGCAATAACACAACAGAAAGTGCAAGGAATATGAATGCAGTATACGGGGATCAGACAATAAGCATAAGCCAGTGTCAATGGGGGTTCTAGAAATTCCGAGCTGGAAAGTACAGCCTAGAAGACATGCCTCATCCTTGAAGATCTGTAGAGCTCAACAAGGGATGTCCTGCAAACCCTCGTGGAACAAAAGCCCGCTGTAACTGCTGAAAAACCAGCAGAGAAGCTTGGATTTGGTCACTCAACCATTTATCAATACCTGTAGGCCATTGGAAAACGACCATCTTTGGTTTCGAGATGAAAGGTGTTCTTTCATCAGGATAATGCTTCACCACATACAGCAAGGAAGAGATTCCAAAGGCTGAAGCAGTTTGAATGGGAAAAATGCCTCACCCACCATATTCGCAGGACATTGCCCCATCTGATTATTGTTTAGTCTGCAGTTTTCAAAATCATTTGGACAGAAAAAATATGAATTCTGTAGACGAGGTCAGAACAGTACTGGAGGAGTATTTTTCATCACGGACAAGTGAATTTTGGAAGAGGGACTTTGCAAGTCTACCCGATAGATGGAAGAGCATTGTAGAAAATGAAGGAGAGTATATCTTAGATTAAAAAAGAACTTTATCTTAATTTTAAAAACTAAAAGACGTATAAAAAAAAGCTGCATTATTTATGGGATGACCCAATATATATCTTTTAGGTCTCCATACACACACATATATAAATGCATAGAAATACTTACATATATATAACAAATAATGTATCATGCACTCTCAATTACCTATCTACAGGGTACAGTGAATAAACTGTCTAAATTATGCAAAACTGAAAATAACACTGACATCTCATTTTAATAGATATATTTACCAAAGTTACATAAAAAATATCTTGAAATACTAAAGAGTAAATTTATTCAATAAAATCGCGATTGGCTTCAACCACAGCCTCCAGACGACTTCAGAATCTCCTGCAACTCTTCTGGATGGTCTCCTTGTTTAAGTTGGTGAATGCTGCCATAATCATTACCATCAGTTCATCTTTGGTGTTACAAAGAGTTTTGTTGGTCTCTTGCTCAAGTGTGCCCCACACATAATAAGGAAGGGGGTTGCAGTGTGGGGAGTTAGGCAGCCAGATATTAGGGGTGATGTGGTCTTAGAAATTGTCTGACAGCCATGACTGCATGTGTGGCATGGTGCAGATTCCTGTTGCCAGACATAGGTTCTTCCAGCAGCCACTGCCTTGACCCAGGGCAGCATTACCTCCTCCAGGCATTTGATGTAGGCTTCCGTATTGTGTCTGAGGCCGTGTGAGAAGATGAATGGAGGCATAACGTCACCATCACTAATGATCACTCCAAACACCATGTTGACTGGATGTTTGATTTTTATCACATGTGGTACATGTTTGTATTGGAGCTTCCTGCACTTTGCATTCCTTTTTGCTTTTTTGCCAAATGACCTGCACAAACGATTTGTTTATAGTGATCAAATGTATGTGCCCACTCTCCCCATCAAGTCAACATCACCTGAACAGGTGTTCAGTTTGCCATATGTCAGGTATCAAAGAGTTTGTAGAGCAATGTGAGATGAAGTGTTTTGCTTAAGAACACAATGCACCAACCAGTCCAGGAATTGAAACCACAATCTCACAATCGTTACTACAACACCCTAACCCCTAAGCCATGCATCCTCACTATACTGACAGACAGACGGATAAGTGGTTATGTACAAATATACATACATATAGATATTTTATCTTAAATCCCCTAGTTATCTTCATCTGTTTCTCTCCATATTATCTATCTATATTTTCGTCTAATATCTTGGCAGTCATTAGGGCATCAGGTAGCATGGTTTGTGACATTGGCTATTTGCATATCAAGTTCAAATTTTACCAGGGTCAACTGTGCCTTTCATATTCATGGACCAGTAGATAGAACACCAGTACCAGGGCTGTTTCTTCTCAATCATTTTATAACTTATTTGTTTGTCTTTCTGGGTCAAATCATTTGTGTTAAGATTTGGAAAGGAATAGATTCTGTCAAGTTTAAAATACATAAGACATGTTGTATATCACCACAGTGAGCCCCAGTTTCCCCTTCAAGGGTTGAGAAATCAAAAGAAGGAAATATATCTTCGGCCACCAAATTTTCTACTTACATATCAATCTCCAGATTATCTGTTTATATATTTATCTCCAGATTAGTTTCAAATTTAAATAAAAGGAAAAGTTGATCACATTGACCCCAGTATTCAACTGGTATTTTATTTTGTTGCTCCTGAAGGAATGAAAGGTAAAGCTGAGCTTGGCAGAGTTTGAAACCAGAATGTTAGTATTTTGTTTGACACACTGATTATTCTACCTGCTTGCTGCCTTTATCTCTCTCCAGAGTATCTACATAACTATTTCATATTACCTTTCTATATCTATATATATAAAAATGAGAATGTGCGTCTGTCTGTCTGTCTGTCTGTGTGAATCCCTAAAACTCGAGAACTACGCAACCAATTTCATTCAAATTTTACACATGCCTTACTTAGGGTTCCAGTTGTGTTTTAGTCAAAAAAATTATTAACTTCTTGCAGAGTTCGAGCACACGGCAACATAATATCTCCTCCACTATTTAAGTATTACGTGTCAAAAGTGAAACAAAAACACTCATGTCAAATACTTTCACTTTAAAAATGAAACTATTCCACTAACTGAAACAATCACATTTCGATACTGAGAGTGACAGATACTTTCACAGAGAGAGAAAGAGAGAAAGAGAGAGAGAGAGATGTATATGTATACATATACATGTATATGTACACCATTTCGATACTGTAATGACAGATACTTTCAGAGAGAGAAAGAGAGAGAGAAAGAGATAGAGAGAGAGAGAGAGAGAGATGTATATGTATACATATAGATGTACACGTATATGTATATATATATATAGAGATCTATACATACATGTATATGTATACATATGTGTAGATGTATATATATATATATAGATGTACATGTAATATGTACACATATATATACATATATACATGCATACAGATATCTATACATATATACACCCATCACACACACATACACATGCACACAAACACACATTAGTCATTTGTTTTCTTATCCAAAACTACGTCAAAAGTACTGAATGGATCTTTATGAAATTTGGAAATTATATTCTTTGCATAACGGCCATAACTCCCATGAAAATTCATATATTTTTGATGTTGATGAAATTTTAACCCGAACATAACAGATGAGCATTATTTAGAAAATGATGTCACACGTTATCGAGGCTACCATTCTTTCTGGATGTGCAAAAGGGGATGACGTCTTTATTCCAAGAATTCCTCTTACTCCATCAGGAGCAGACATTCCTTTTACATTCAGAAGACTACAATTCCCCCTTCGTGTGACTTTTGCCATGTCCATAAACAAATATCAGGGTCAAACACTGTCTGTAGCTGGTCTTCTCTTGGAAGAGCCCTGCTTCTCACATGGACAACTGTATGTTGGCTGCTCAAGAGTGGGCAGCAACAAAAAACCTATTTGTATATGCTCCACAAGGGAAAACAAGGAACATAGTTTACAATGAGGTGTTATAATCACAACAGCAAGAAAGTATGTACATGATCACCTTCTTTTACGAAACTTCATTGACTTTCATATATTTATATTGATATACATATATATACGTGTGTTTGGGTGCGTGTGTGTATATACATCTCTATATATAAAGATGATGCGTAGTCTAGACGGCGTTTTTAGATTTCATTATTCTCTTTAACCCGGGCAACGCCAGGTATTTCTGCTAGTATATATATATATATATATATATTTACCTTTCATGCTCTCAAAATATCAATCACTAATTTTTAACATCTCCCTGCCACATAAACAAATCCTTAAATTCAGTATCAATTTTTTTTTCTTTCTTTTTTAACTTTTACCTACTCACTGAACCCTTTTACTTTTTTTCTGATAAAGGCTATCACCCAAAATATCAGATTCTCTTCTGGCATATTTATCTTCATTGAACACTTCTTTGATTGTTGTTTTTCCACTTTATATTTCTACCCTATATCTATTTCAGGCAGAAACTTTCATTTGTCTGACACCATGTATTATTAGTTTGATTGTCTCTTCTTTGCCTCATAGTCTTATTCATATTATTTCAATGAACTCTCTCTCTCTCTCTCTCTCTCTCTCTCTCTCTCTCTCTCTCTCTCTCTCTCTCTCTCTCTCTCCCTCTTCCCCTCTCTCTCTCTCTCTCTTTTTTTCTCCCTCTCTCTCTGCGTGCATGCATGTTATTGAAATTATCTCTTCATTATTCTATTTCTCACATTTTCAAATTCTCAAAATATCATATTGATACATCATTCTATATATTAAACTTATCAATTTGTTTATAACAATCTATTTATCTATTCATCTTCCAACCTTAAACCTATAACTCAATTTACCTATCAATCTATTTAGTTACCTACCTCCACATTATTCATCCAACACTCACCCATCACATTTATTTTCCCATTTACTTTACTATACATATTCATCTGTCTGTCTGTCAGTCCATCTATATATGAGGGGGTGCTGAAAAGTTCCAGGTTTTGGGTAAAAGAAAATATAGGAAGATAAGTTAATTATGATTTTATTAAACATATTCCCCTCTCAGATTCACGCACTTAATGCAGTGGTCCTTCAATTTTTTAAAGTCCTGTAAAAAAACTAGAAACATTGGGCATCCAACTAGGCATTTTACAATACTTTTAAAGCCAAGAACTTTTCAGCACTCCCTCATATATGCATGTATATATGTGTGTGGGGGGGGGTGCAATGAATAAATTGTCACCATTTCATATTATTAATTTCATGCATGTGTATTGTTTGTTTTTGATTTTCTTAATTACACAGTATAGAAGGGTCAGCTGGGCACCGTCTATAAGAAAAACAACACTATGACACAATTCACTCAGCCTGAAATTTGGAAACGACATGCTGTGCTGCTAGAATTTGTGCCAGAATCTCCAATACAAACATTTCAGAGTGTTTGGGTGTCAATCTGAGGACTTGCCATGTCCAAACAACATGTACCGAGAGAAATAAAAATCAAACATCCAGTCAACATCATGGTGTTTGGAGTGATCACTAGAGATAGCAATGCTATGCCTCCATTCATCTTCCCATATGGCCTCACATTCAACACGGAGGCCTACATCAAGTGCCTGGAGGACATAGTGCTGCCCTAGGTCAAGAGAGTGGCTGCTGGAACACCTTATCTCTGGCAACAGGACTCTGTATCATGCCACACAAGCAGGAGAATCCAGTCATGGCTGTCAGACAATTTCTTAGACCACATCACCCCTAACATCTGGCTGCCTAACTTCCCACACTGCAACCCCCTTGATTATTATGTGTGGGGCACACTTGAGCGAGAGACCAGCAAAACTCCTCGTAACACCAAAGATGACCTGCAGGCAAGGATTAAGGCAGCATTCACCAACTTAAACAAGGAGACCATCGAGAAGAGTTGCAGAATATTCTGAAGTTGTCTGGAAGCTGTAGTTGAAATCAATGGCAAGTTTATTAAATAAATTTACTCTTTAATATTTCAAGATATTTTTATGTAATTTTGGTAAATACAACTGTTAAAATGAGATGTCAGTGTTATTTTCATTTTTGCATAATTCAGATGACAATATATTCACCACACCCTGTATATATGTATATATATATATATATATATATATATATATATATATATATAATTCTTTTATTCTTTTACTTGTTTCAGTCATTTGACTGTGGCCATGCTGGAGCACCACCTTTAGTCGAGCAAATTGACACCAGAGCTTATTCTTTGTAAGCCTAGTACTTATTCTATAAGTCTCTTATGCCAAACCGATAAGCTATGGGGACGTAAACACACCAACATCGGTTGTCAAGCAATGTTGGGGGGACATACACAGACATAGAAACACACACACACACACACACACATATATACAACAGGCTTCTTCCAGTTTCCGTCTAAATCCACTCAGAAGGCTTTGGTCGGCCCGAGGGTATAGTAGAAGACACTTGCCCAAGGTGCCATGCAGTGGGACTGAACCCAGGACCATATGGTTGGTAAGCAAGCTACTTACCACACAGCCACTCCTGTGCCTATATATATATATATATATATATATATATATATATATATATAAAGTTATAAATAACAACAGCAATATATTATGATAAAATTTATTTTTACCATTAGAAATTCTTACTTACTGACAATTGTTTCACAGCTTAATAAACATGTACAGATAATTTATTTTATTATATTTTATAATGAGTAATAAATTACTTACATACTTACATGTCTGCATTAATATACATACATTCTTTAAATTAATGCAGATATCAAGCTAGCTCTTCAGGTTAAAAGAAATCCACATTAAAAATAATATCTCAACACTACGTTTCAGAAACATATAGTCAATATTTAATGCTGACGTATAACTAATTTATTACTTATAAAATATAACATAAATTATGTATACATATTTTATTATTAATCTACATAACTATTATTGTTAAATAAAAATTGCCAATGGTGAAATGAATTTTATCATTATATATTTCTCTCATTACTTATAATTCTATACACTCCTCATGTTTCTCTTGATATCGTATTATGGATGCTGTGTTTTGTAGAAAGATAAATTAAGGAACTTTTTTATGAGTACCACTGGATTACTTCAATCCATACATTGTGACGTAAATTTATATCATCATCATCATCATTGTTATCATTAAACATCGGCTTACCATGCTGGCATGGGTCAGACACTTTGACTGGAACTGGTAAGCCAGGAAGATGCACAAGGTTCCAGTCTGATTTGATATGCTTTCTATGGCTGGATGTCCTTCCTAATGCCAACCACTCCAAGAATGTAGTGGGTGCTTTTGGTGTGCCACCAGCACAGGTGCCATTTACATGACACCGGCATCGGCCACGACTATGGTTTTCGCTTGGCTTGACAAGTCTTCTCAAGCACAGCATATCACCAAAGGTCTTGGTCACTTGTTGTCACCTCTGGGAGGCCCAGCATTTGAAGATCATGCTACTGACAATGGTCAC
Organism: Octopus bimaculoides; assembly: GCF_046866305.1. Classification (NCBI taxonomy): domain Eukaryota; kingdom Metazoa; phylum Mollusca; class Cephalopoda; order Octopoda; family Octopodidae; genus Octopus; species Octopus bimaculoides. The sequence continues at coordinate 14,482,648 of NC_142949.1, forward strand.
AATTACAATTTCACGAGTGCCATTTACATGACACCAGCAACAGTCACGAAATATATATAAAAGCCTCGTAACTAAATTTGGGAGACAGGAAATGAAAAAACCCATCATATATATATATATATATATATATATATATATATGTATGGGTGTAGTGTGTGTGTGTATGTGTTTGCCCATGCATGCATGTATATCTTTGTCTTGACATTAAATGCTAATTGTAAATGAATTTCACTGACACACAAGCAGTGATGTTGGTTTACAGCATTCCCAAAGCTGTATCTGGATTAGGGAGGAATATATTACCTTGCTTGAAAACAGTTGAGGGTTAGTAGCAGGAAGAGCATCCAGGATGAGAGAATCTGCCTCAACCACACTTTTTTGTCACTCATACAAGTGTGGAAAAGTGAAAGTTAGTGATGACAGTAATGATGATGATGATGATGGTAATGTCAATGTTAACGATGATGATGATGGTGATGACAATGTCGATGGCAATGATGAGATAACAATGATGATGCTGATGCTGATGAAGAAGAAGAGGTGGAGGAAGAAGGGGAGATATGTAGCTATTCAGCTCTCAACCAATTCTTATTCATCTATCTCATGATATGTATACATCTCTCTTTCTCACACTCTAGAACAATTGATCTGCATCTCTCTATATCTATCTATCTACACACGGACACACACACACACACACACACACACACACACACACACATACACATATACAC
>NC_142949.1:14488381-14490881 GCF_046866305.1 Octopus bimaculoides
AAAAGAAAGTACACATTTGACAACATTACTCTCAATATACAAAATGTTACGACTGGGATACATTTGACCATAGGTCTTCTCAGTCAGGACCAGCCTTGTGTTAAACAACAACAACAGCAACATTACTGATGTAGCTACTAAAGCGCCACTCACCATCAATGAAGACAAAATCACTATTTAAATTCAAAGTATTATCAGAAAACTAGTCTTCCTGGGAATCTAGATTTCAGGTGATGGAGACAAATGAAAGTGGTCATCAACCACACAAATGATGGCCACCACCTTACCATTTATCATTTTGCCATTTATTCTGGCAAAACAGCAAGTAATCATACAGTACAACAGTACTTGAAACTTTTCTTCTTGAGTACCCCTTCACTACGTCCAGCAGTGTTTGTATACCTCTCCTTCATGCCTGCATCGTTGGCATACCCCTTAATCCTACCCAGCAGAGTTGGTATGATCCTTCAACACGTTTGGTAGTGTTGGCATACCCCTTCATCATGTTTTTAATTGAACTCAATTTAAAGCATTCAAATCCTGCAGTGAGCAATGTCACTTTTCTGGGGTCAATAAAATAAAGTACCAAAAATTACTATTTTTAAATTTCACAATGAGAGATATTCAGCAACAGAACTTTGAAGTAAAGATTGTTTGCCAAAATAACATAGCAATCCTGGTTTAGGACGAATGTTGCTGTAATTTAGCCCCAGGGGACATCGTTTCCAACTGGCTGTATGATATGATCTGTGTCCTTATATTTTTGAACAAGGAAATATATCACCCCCACTCAGCTCAAAACAATATCTGTGATGATGAAGGGAAGTAATCCGGAAATTGCAATACACAGATATTGTTTTGAGCTGAGTGGGGGTGCTAGATTCCCTTGTTCGAAAATATAAGGACATAACTTACCACCAAAAATATGTGCTTCTTGGTACTACTTTACTCTTGGAATATAAATTTATTTAATTACACACGAGAACAACTTATTTCATGACAAAACAAAGTGGTTCTCAACCAGGGTCCATATAAGATTTTGATGGGGTCCATGTAACAAAAATGGTACACTGGGGATTCACAATAGTATTTTAAGGGCCCCTGAAAAAAGTTTGCTTCAGATGTATCTTTTGGTATGTATTGCAAGAAACAGCAAGGTTTCTTTCTCTAAAAGCTAGGCTTCTTTCACTTGTTTGAAAATATAAGGACACAGATCATATTGTATAACCAGCTGGAAATGATGTCTCCTGGGGCTAAATTACAGCAACATTCGTCCTAAACCAGGACTGCCATGTTATGTTGGCAAACAATCTTTACTCCAAAATAAAGTACCACATAAGTTCTCAAGTTGATATAATCAACCAGCCCCAACCCTCACTTAACATTTCTGATCATGTGCCTATGTAAGTAATCAACTTCACTGAATTTAATGTTACAGTTTTAACTAGATTGATTTGATTGGATTTTACCAACAAGACACATTTCTAAACTCAATTTTCACATAGAGGCATACCCACATATCATTTCAATAAACAGTCCAGCCATATTTTTCACTCATTATTCTTGGGAGGGTCACGGAGGTAGAGTCTTCAGGCACCTCCCTAATAGAGTCCTGCCAGAAATTATCTGATCGTCTCCTTCTTGATCTACCTTTAGGTCTCCGGCTGGTTGGCTCATCTTGAAAATTCTGTCTTGGAATTCTTTCCTGTGACATTCTAATCGCATGTCCATAGCACCAGAACTGCGATCTTTCAATTCAGAGAAGTAGAGGCTTGACCTGAAGAAACTCTTTGATCTCCAAATTAAACACTTTGAAAATCCTTGTCCACAACAATAAGTGGACGGACACAGCAAATGGCTCTTCACATATTTTCTATATTGCATTCAGTCAGTTCATTGTAATTATTTCAAAACTCGCATATTTTTACAAACCTCTCTCATCACCTCACACTTCCTCTTACATTCTCCAGCTTTAGAACTTCTGCTTTCAACTATATTCCAACAATATGTTTACAATTGCCCCATTATTCCAATGGAATAATAATATTCAAACATCTCTATTATATATCTTACATTACATTATTAACAAAGACATCATACTTGCCGGCACTGAAAAGAAAAAAAAAAACAAATGGCAAACACATTCTCTGGAATTATATAAATAGGTCCATTCGTGCTAAAGCTAGCTTTTTAAATCTACAATTATGTTATAAATGGTTTCCATTTTTGCATAATTTGAGACATAAATGGAATTTCAAAGACAAAAGTAAAAGTGTAAAGATAGATGTATAATGCTTTTGAAGGTTTAGAATTAAGCATCTTGATGCGCAGGTAATAAAGTTCTGGTGAACTATTGTATTCAGGTGTGTGTGTGGGTGAGAGAGAGAGAGAGAGACTAAATACATGAAATTACATACTTGTGTGTGGGTGTGTGTGTGTATAGGTGTGAGTGTGCATGTTTCTGTATGTGTTTGTGTATGTATATAATATATTGATAAAT
>NC_142949.1:14498381-14505881 GCF_046866305.1 Octopus bimaculoides
TCATTACATATGTGTATATATGCATACACACACACAAATTGGCAGTATACAACTACTTTATATATATATATATATATATATATATATATATATATATATATATATATATATATATATACATATATAAAACAGATAGTCAGCAACGCCGCCTGGATGGAGCTTGGCTTCTCTGCATTGACAAGGGGCAACACCCTGAAACTAGTCTGCAGATGCCAAACCAGCAAGGGGAAACTGCTGACCTCCCCTGTTCGAAGGTTATAAAGCACACAGGTTTCGTGTGTCACATAGCTAGCTAGAGGCGATGGCTTCTTGTAGCTAATTCACGGCAGCTTTCGTCCTAATTTTGGGACTGCCACGTTGGCTTGGCGATAACTATTAATTTCCAGTACCGCTGCCGTAGTCTCCTTTAGAGAGACTTAGAAATATTAATAACTATATATATATATATATATATATATATATATATATATATATATATATATATATATATATATATATATATATGTATGTATGTATATATACATTATTTGTTTCTCAACTATTTTCCCAGCTTAGACAAATATATTATCAAGACATTGTATTGCAGTTGGATGCTTTTCCTGTCACTAACCTTTCCTTGTCTTTAAGATTCTTTTTTACTCTGCAAGTCTTTCAGTGTGCAAGAGGACGGAGGGACTGAACCTGAAACCATGTGGTTGGGAAGAAAACTTCTTAACCACACGGCCAAGCCTGCACCTGTGAGCCTCAGTGAGACAGACAGACAGACAGAGAGAGAGAAAGACAGAGCATGTGTTTGAGAGTGTGTAAGTGTATGGATGTGTGGGAGAGAGGGGCTGTATGTGAATGAGTGCATGTGTATGAGTAAGAGAGAGAAAGAGAGAGAGTGAAAGAGTGAGAGAGAGAGCAAGTGTGTGAGATTGTGTTATTTCTTTACTACCCACAAGGGGCTACACACAGAGGGGACAAACAAGGACAGACAAACGGACTAAATCGATTATATCGACCCCAGTGCGTAACTAGTACTTATTTAATCAAACCCGAAAGGATGAAAGGCAAAGTCGACCTCGGCGGAATTTGAACTCAGAACGTGGCGGGCAGACGAAATACCACTGAGCATTTCGCCCGGCGTGCTAACGTTTCTGCCAGCTCGACGCCTTTAGTGTGTGAGATTGTGTGTTTGTAGGGATGTGTAGGAGAGAAAGTGTGTGTGTGTGTGTGTGTGTGTGAGTACATGTGTGCTTGGAGTGCATGTGTGTGTCTGTGCAGGTGGGTGGAATAATCCTGAGTGTGTGTGCATGCATAGAGTGCAAGTGTGTGTGTGGAATGCATGTGTATGTGAGCGTGTGTGTTGTGTGCGTGTGTTGTATTGCTATTATGAAAGTGTAGGAGAAAGCTCTGACACACGACCCACATCTGAAATGGTTAACAGTCATTTTACTGTAAATTGTCATTGGATGTTTAAATCTGGAGACAGAGGGGGGCGCACGTGCCATACAAGTGTAAGTTGCTCTAATTGAATGATTTACAGATGTCGCATCATCGCATCTTGTCCATTCCTTTTCTTTCCAAAATCCTGTGGTGATGGAGAAGCGTCAACTCGAACAGACTCAACCAGTTGGAAGCTTAGAGTCACGAATGTGCACAGAGGTGAAGAAGGGTGTCTTTTCGACAATGAATAATGAGACAGCTATCAGCTGACAAGAGGAAGCAGTCATCATATTTACGCGTGTGTATATGTGTATGTACATATGTATGCATGTATGTATATGTGTGTATGTACTTATGTATAAGTAAATGTGTGTAATGCACGTATATATATATGAATGTCATATATATATATATATATATATATACATGTCCATAAGTATGTCCTGTGTGTGTGTGTGTGTGTAACAGAAGCTTGCATTAACACGATCTGTATCATATTGTTCACTTTGCAGCGAAAAATAAAATGCTCTGTGAGCTGGCTTCCCTCCCTCCTTGCCACCTGTCCACCACCAGAGGCAAAGAATGACTGTGGGCAGAGTTCGTAACCATCTGACCAGTGCCATGGCACAAGGGAACATAGCAGACAAAATCTTCACAAATATGGAAGAAGAAGAAGAAGAAGAAAAAGAAGAAGAGGTAGTAGTAGTAGTGGGAGGAAGAAGAAGAATAGTAGTAGTAGTAGTAGTAGTAGTAGTAGTAGTAGTAGTAGTAGTAGTAGTAGTAGTAGTAGTAGTAGTAGTAGGAAGAAGAAGAAGAAGAAGAAGAAGAAGAAGAAGGACAACAACAACAACAACAATCCTTTCTATTAAAGGCACAAGGCCTGAAATTTGGGGGGAGGGGGTAGTCAATTACATCGACCCCAGTGCTTGACTGGTACTTAATTTATCGACCACAAAAGGATGAAAGGCAAAGTTGACCATGGCAGAATTCGAACTCGGAGCTTGAAGACTGATGAAATGCTATTAAGCATTTTGACCGGTGTGCTAATGGTTCCAAAAGCTTGTCCCTTTAATAATAATAACAATAATAATAATAATGATAACAATAATAATAAATAATGGTTTCAGATTATGGCACAAGGCCACCAATTTCGGGGTCAATTACATTAACCCCAGTACATATCTGGTACTTATTTTATTGACCCCCACGAGGATGAAAGGTAAAGCCAACCTCAGCAGAGTTTGAACTCAGAACACCATGATGAACAAAATGCCACTAAGCAGTTTACTCAGCCTGCTAACGATTCTGAAAGCTTGCTGCCTTCTACTGACACAATAACACACACAAAATAAGAATAATGGTTTCAAATTTTGGCACCACAATAATATAAAGGGAATCGGATTAGAGTGGCCAGGAGAACTGTTACAAAAGTTTTGCTGCCCTAGCATGGCCAGAATAACCAGGAAAGTATTAGGGTTAGGGTTAGTTTTTTTTCTACATCTTTTATCTTTTACTTGTTTCAGTCACTGGATTACGGCCATATTGGGGCACCACCTTGAAAAATTTTAGGCAAACAAATAAGCCTGCTACTTATTTTATTGGTCTGTTTTACTGAACCACTGGGGACTTGAACACACCAAGACTGGTTGTTGAGTGAGACAGACAGACAGACATATGCACACATATAGGTCATGGCCAGTGTTGATGACACATTATAGGCACCCAGTACACTGTATGGAGTGATTGGCATTAGGAAGGGCATCAAACTGTAGAAACCAAGCCAAAACAGACAGCTGGAGCCTGGTGCAGCTCTCTGGCTTATCAACCCTAGTCAAACCATCTTACCACCCATACCAGCATGGAAAATGGATGATAGACGATGATGATGATGATGCATTTGTTGAGTATATAAACAATTTGGCTGCATGTTTCTCTGGAGAGTGTCAGAATGGTGTAGATGCCTCTGATGAGAACCCAATAAGGTTCGAAAATCAATTAAGCTTGTTCATCATTTTTTTCAGTCTGTGGAGAAATGGCTAAAAACTTTGCCCTGTTTATAATTATACCATACGCTACATATACATATGATAGGCTTCTTTCAGTTTCTATCAAACAAATCCACTCATAAGGCAGAGTGTTCTGAGTTCAAATTCCACTAAGATCTATTCTATCTTTAGAGGCACAAGCATGACTGTGTAGTAAGAAGCTTGCTTTCCAGCTATATAGTTGCAGGTTCAGTCCCACTGTGTGGCTCCTTGGGTATGTGTCTTCTACTATAGCTTTGGACTGACCAAATCCTTGGGAGTTGATTTGGTAGACAAAAACTGAGAGAACCTCTTCAAATATGTCTATATGTATACATATATGTGTATATCTTTGTGCACATGTTTTTGTGTCTATGTTTGTCCCACCCCACCACCACCACTATCACTACTTGACAATTGGTGATGGTGAGTTTACATCCCTGTGGCTTAGTGGTTCAGCAAAGAAGTCTGATAGAATAAGTACTAGGCTTTAAAAAATAATAAGCCCTGGGTTTGATTTGCTCGACCGAAATCCTTCAAGGTGTTGCTCCAGCATGGCCACAGTCAAATGACTGAAACGAGAGTAAAAGATAATGACATAGGTGTGTCACCCCTTCCCTTATTCATTCCTCTAACATATTGCTCAGACATGAAGCCAACAGCTCATCTTCCATGCATTTCTTTGTCTTTCAACCAACCTCCATCCAAACCTTATTTCTAGGTCACTAAAAAAAAAAAAAACACATAATTATCATTTTAATGAAGTTCCTTCCTAAGTTTGTTTAATCACTGATTACTTTTTACTTTTTGTTTATTTTTTTTTTTTGTATATATTTTAAAGACTAGTGTATTGTATTTGTTTGTACCTGAGGGTTTACGTGTGTAATTAACTTTTTTAACTGCTTTAATGAATGGACAGAAATTAGAAAATTAAAAATAAAACAACAACAGGGATGCATTGTTGTTGCTGTTGTTGAGGATGTTGTTGCACAGCTTCAGGTCAATCCTAATTGAGCAATCTTATAATCAAAGGCATTCCCGCCATGACTAACCCTTCAGTTATTTGTTTATTTTTCTTGGACACACTGCATCAAGGAACACATTTTCCAATGAGTTCTTTCTTTTAAGATGAAGATAAAATGTGATTTCAAAGGAGAACTTGATTGGTGTTACATTGTTACACACACACACACACACACATATATGCATGTGTGTGTGCATATATATATATATATATATATATATGTATATATAACAAAGGATTCCATTTCAGTTTCTAACCCTTCACCTTCCACCTTTGTCCTCTCACTGCTTGTTTTGTACTTCCTTTCCTATGCTATCTCCCCCTCTCCCTACTTCTCTCTCACCCTTCTTTCTCATTATTCATACTTCTCTCTTTTATTATAATGAAGAACTAATGTCCCAAAGTTAAACTAATACGATAATTGTCAAACTTGGGTCTATCTCCATTATCCCATTATCCTTTCTGATGCTTATTGCCTTTACAGAATACATATATACATTCATATACATACATACATATACATACATATATATATATATATATATATATATATATATATATATATATATATATATATATATATATACATATATACATCCATATATATACATATACATACATATACACACACACACACACATATATATATATAAGCATGCATGTATATGTATGTATATATATATATATATATATATATATATATATATATATATATATATATATATATATATGTATGTAGCTATGTTTGTGTCTGTGTGTGTATGGGTATATATATATATATATATATATATATATATATATATATATATATATATATATATATATACATTAGAAGCATCAGTTGTGGCGTGCAAGAGAGACGATTGCGCTGGTATGGACATGTGGTGAGAATGGAGGAGGATAGCTGCGTGAAAAAGTGCCACACCCTAACAGTTGAGGGAACCCGTGGAAGAGGTAGGCCCAGGAAGACCTGGGCTGAGGTGGTGAGGCAAGACCTTCGTACCTTGGGCCTCACCGAGGCGATGACTACTGACCGAGACCTTTGGAAATGTGCTGTGCGTGAGAAGACCCGGCAAGCCAAGTAAGATCGTTGCCAGTACCCCTGGACTGGTTCTTGTGCGGGTGGCACATGAGATGCACCATTTTGAGTGTGGCCGTTGCCAGTACCGCCTGACTGGCTCCTGTAGGATTTTCGAGCGAGATCATTGCCAGTGCCCCTGGACTGGCTTGTGCGGCTGGCACATAAAAGACACCATTTCGAGCGTGGCCGTTTTCGTGCGGGTGACACGTAAAAGCACCCACTACACTCTCTGAGTGGTTGGCATTAGGAAGGGCATCCAGCTGTAGAAACTCTGCCAAATCAGACTGGAGCCTGGTGTTGCCATCCGGTTTCACCAGTCCTCAGTCAAATCGTCCAACCCATGCTAGCATGGAAAGCAGACATTAAACGATGATGATGATGATGATGATACATATATATATATATTGATCCCTCTATACACATATACATACAATGCATAACAACATGCTGTACTGCTTGGCATTCGTGCTGGAATCTCCAATACAAACATTTCAGAGTGTCTGGGTGGCAATCTGAGGACATGTACCGAGAGAGAGAGATAAAAATCAAACATCCAGTCAACATCATAGTGTTTGGAGTGATCACTAATAATGAAAATCATTATACCTCCATTCATTTTCCCACACAGCCTCACACTCAACACAGAGGCCTACATCAAGTACCTGGAGGAGGCAGTGCTGCCCTGAGTCAAGACAGTGGCTGCTGGAACACCCTACATCTGACAACAGGACTCTGCACCATGTCACACAAGCAGGAGGACCCAGTCAGGCTGTCAGACAATTTCTGCAACCACATCACCCTAACATCTAGCTACCTAACTCCCCACAGTGCAACCCCCTTCATTATTATGTGTCGAGTGCAGTTGAGCAAGAGACCAACAAAACTCTTTGTGACACCAAAAATGAACTGAAGGCAAGGATTATGGCAGCATTCACCAACTTAAACAAGGAGACCGTCCAGAAGAGTTGCAGGAGATTCTGAAGTCGTCAGGAGGCTGTGGTTGAAGCCAATGGCGATTTTATTGAATAAATTTACTCTTTAGTATTTCAAGATATTTTTATGTAATTTTGGTAAATATATCTGTGAAAATGAGATGTCAGTGTTGTATTCATTTTTGTGTAATTTACACAACAATATATTCACCACACCCTGTATATATGTGTATATACATTATACACATGTATGTATAAAGCTCTTTCTGTCAGTATTCATATTTCATGATAATTACTGCATGCATGTTTGTGCATGTTCATACATGTATAAAGTTATCTATGTTTGTGTTTAGGCTTCATTAGAATATCTGTGCTGTGTGTACGTGTATATGTGCATGAATTTCTATATATGTGTGTATGAATGTATATATGTGTATGTGAATGTGTGGGCATGTGTGCGTGTGTGTGTGCATGTATATATATATATATATATATATATATATATATATATATGCATATAAGACGACTTGAATTTGTGATTATGTTTGAATATAATTTGCGTGCCATTTGTGTATTTCATTGTATGTGTATAAATGTGTATGTGCGCATTTGTGCATGTCTGTGTATGTATATGTGTGTGTGTGTGTGTGTGTGTGTGTGTGTGTCTGTGTGTGTGTGTGTTTATGTGTATATAAGGCCATATATGTTTACACTTATGTTCCATTAGAGTTAGTGTGCTTTTTGTGTGTATAAATGTATATGCTGTGTAGCTGTGTGCAAATATGTGCTTGTATGTGTGTGTGTGCAAGTGTGTACCCATATGGGTGTCTATACATGTTAATCTATATGTATGCGTGCATGTATGTGTCTCTATATGGACGTATATATACGTTCGTATATATTTCAACAGAACTTTGTACTGTTTGTTAGTGTGTGTGTGTACATATGTATGAATGTATGTGTGTGCATGTGTTCCTCTGTGTGTGTGTGTGTGTGTGTGTGTGTGTAATA
>NC_142949.1:14510881-14518381 GCF_046866305.1 Octopus bimaculoides
TGGCCTACCTGAGTGATAGACATGATTAATCACTTTGTTTAACATTCCCCTCCTTCCATCTGACCCTTAGGTACCTTCAGCCAAGTTCACTTTAATGCAAACATTCAGGGCAGATCTCCCCTTCTCTTCTTGTACCCTCCCTACTGTCTCCCTCTCTACCAACCTCCCTCTAGTTTTAGAAGCCCTAAAATTTAAAACATGACCCCTCTCCTTCCCTTTTTCCTGACATTCTTCCTTTCCTAGCCCCCCTCCTCACCACAAGTCTTGAAGTCCCTACAAAGCATCATGGCCCCCATCTTATTCCCTTTTTCCCCTCACATCCTTCCAGGAGTTTCTTCTCTCCCAGCAGACTTGGAGACCCTAAAAACAGGACCACAATCCTTTTCCCCCTCTCTACATCCTTTCCTCTCCAGTTTTGCAAATCCTTAAAAAAAAGGACCATGACACCCCCACCTTCTCCTATCCTATTACCCTCTCTCTCTCTCTCTTTACATCCTTTCCTCCCCAGCTCCCAACCTCCAGTTTTGCAAATCCTTAAAATGAACCATGCCCTCCTCTCCTACCCAGTACACTCTCTCCCTCCTAATTAAGCAATAGAAAGCAAAAAGAAACATCCTACTAACTTCACATTGAAGAATAAAACAAAAAGCCATTTTAGTAAATCCCTTTGAATTATTGATTATTTTTCCAAATTAAACGCCAAGCCTTATCATCAGAAATCTGGTGACAAAACAGTTAAGCTATATTTGTTATCCTCCTGGAATCTTGTTGCTTGTAACTTTGATTCCTTCCTTCATTTTTCATTTTGTTAACCGAATCTTGATGCTATTTACTTTTCACATTCTTTTTTCATCTTTTCAATTCATTTATCTCTTTTATTTCCTCACTCATCAATTTATCTCCCCCTATTTTTTTATGGACTTTTATTGCTATGTTTATGCTTTCTGGCATATGTTGTTAATCTGCTTGTATTTTCCAGTTTGCATGTAGCTACCGATTCTATTTTCGTAACAGACTTTTCTTTTGGTATTATTTTCATTTTTCTTTTATTTACCATTTCTTTCTCTATTGAGAAAAACAGTTTTTTATGTTTTTTGGTTTCCTTACATTTTACTATTTTCTGTGTTGTAATTATTTTTATTATCATCATTATTATTATGATTATTATTATTATTATTATCATTATTATTATTATCATCATCGTTATCATCAATATTACTATTAGTAAATAGAGGCTACAATCATTTCTTTATTTGCTTACACTGAACTGGCATTTTCCCAGAGAGTAACTTTCAAATGTGTGCAGTCCTAATATTGTTATATTCAAGAATCTTGTTCCAATGTCTTTCCTTATTGCTGATTTGTCAATATCATAGCTGAAAGAATTGAAAAGTAAATAATACACGCATTGTTTACATGCCACAGTAAGTTCAGTTTGATAGCTGAGCTCATGTAAATTCTTTTACTCTTCTATTCTCTCTCCTTTAGAAAACCTCGTGTATACATTCTATTGCGATTGCAATTATCCATTCACTATTGTCATCTTAATTGCGTAAGCATTATGGTTTGGCGGGAAATGGAACAGATGAAGTGACTTTGGTAGTAAAATATTAGATTCGCTGTTTCATAGCAGCATTAAGTTTGGTTAAATAGATCATTGTTAGGAAGTTAACCCTATTTAGGAACATAGGTTATGAGTTTAACCTTATCTAAGAGTAATAAAATAAGCACCTCTCAGGCGAATAATTAATAATAATAATGATAATAATAATAATAATAATAATAATAATAATAATAATAATAATAATAACAATAATAATAAATCACTCTCAAGCGTATCTGAATGAAATAAAAATATGAACTGCAGCAACAACAACAATGCCAGTGACAGCAATAATGCTATCTTTTACACAGAGAAATGGTGCCATCCATTGTACGACAGCAACATATATGGCTGTCCATGTACCAAGTGACTTGTGGTGCTACCATGTTATGCAATTATAATGTCACGCATTTATTTTTATTATTATTCTTTTTTTTTTTACAAGAATAGCAGCAACAGAAAGAGGAATGGTGTCCTGGCCAAAGTTCAGTCCTCCTCCTCCTCTTCTGAAAATGGAGCCATTAAAAGTAGGTGAGGAAACAATTTTACAGAACAGCATTGTTGATGTTATCATCATCATCACTGTCATTATTAATATTATTATTAATATTTTTACTATTAGGCAGTGAACTAGAAGAATCAATTGCATGCTGGGCAAAATGCTTAGCAACATTTCGTCATTCTTTAGATTCTGAGTTCAAATCCTGCTGAGGTTGATTTTGTCTTTCATCCTTTCAGGGTTGACAAAACGCGTACCATTTGCATACTGGGATTGATATAATTGAATTAACCCCTTCCCCAAAATTGCTGGCCTTGTGTCAAAATTTGCAACTAATATTATTATTATTATTATTATTATTATTATTATTATTATCACTGTTGTAGTTGTTGTTATTATTGAGTGAGAGAGCAACACATGCCATCAAAGTGACACTGGGGTAAAATATATGAAACCCAATATACCCGTCATGACTACCTAACTACCCTAAGGGTACACAAGGCACATGCATCACAACTATATGTGCACAACATGGTGATCTCAAATGAAGATTAACATAGCATGATCTTCCAGGTGGGGCCCAGTTAGAATTTTCTTCAGACCAAATAGCCCATCCTACTCAAAAGGTCCCTGAATAAAGGTCGTTTAAAGATGATGAACAAAAGACTCCTGTTTCCAGTGGTGAATTATTCAAACCCCAAAGAATTTCTCTCATCACATGGCTATGATGTTTCCTGCCCCACCATTTCTGCTCAGAGATGCACATATTGTCAGCCACTAAGGGACATGCTCAACTGGTTAAGGTCAAACAACTGACAAGCAAGTCTGTGGTATTGAGTAGAATATTTTCTGTAGCCCATCTTTTATATCAAGACAAAACAATGTACATGATAACACTCCCAATCGGTTGAGATCAGAAGCCATAAGAACTGCTGCAAGTTGGCAGAAATGTTACCTTGCTGAACAAAATGCTTATGTTCAGAGTTGAAATTCTGCCGAGGTAGATTTTGCCTTTCCATCCTTTTGCAGTTGATGAAATAAGTACCAGTCAAGCACTGGGGTCAGTGTAACCGACTAGCCCCACTCCTGAAAAATTGCAGGTCTTGTGCTTACAGTAGAAAGGATTATTACTGTTGTATACCCCTCCTGATAAAAAGTAGTAGGGGACAGCCATTATAAATAGACCAGTAGCCAGTCAAGAGAGGGTCAAGAGTCAATGAGTTGAGAGTCAACAGTTCTAGTCGGTGTCTTGTGGAGTTATCTGCAATAGTAAGACAGAAGTTAGTGTATTACTATTCCAGTACAAAGTGATACAACGGTATCCGATGACTAGTAACTATTGTGGCTACTAGTATAAAATAGCAACTACAGTACAACGGCAGTCACACATCACACCAGTGGGAGGAACCTACTTTACAGCAATTATCAAAACAGCAGGCTGGCAAAATATCTAGCATGTCAGACAAATGTCTTCCAGTTTGATATTCTGAGTTCAAATTACACCAAAGTTGACTTTACTTTGCATCCTTCCAGAGTTAATAAAATAAGGACTAGTTGGATACTGGGGGTTGATGTAACCAACCAACCCCCTTCTGCAAAATTTCAGGCCTTATGCCTATAGTAGAAAGGATTATTATTGTGGTTGTTTGTTGTTGTTGTTGCTGCTGTGTAACCCTGATCAAATAGAGTTATGATCAAGTATAACCCAACTATAACCATCCTGTTATTTTCCTAGACACGGTAAACCCAGAACCACATTATCCAGTAGTGACCTTCTTTTCTCAGAATATAGGGTATGATCTGATGAAAGTTTAACTGCTATTTCTGGCATATTAAGTGTCCATATATAAGCTCCAAAAGATTTTACCACTGTGATGGTTTAACTGACATCTCATAGTGCAACCATTGTTTAGAATGGTGAAGTCTGCAACACCTAACAGTGGCCCAGCAACATCCTTCATTCCCAGAGGCAAGGATAATCATAATTATGGTGCTCTCACTTTAATTAACAGACATGATTAATTAATCTCATTTTAATTAACAGGTGTGATTAATAAGAGGAAATTCATCATCTCTTTAACCCCTTTAGTGCCAACCTGTCCCAGACCATTTCTGGTTCTTTCATACAAGATTCCTGTTTTAAAGAAATCCAAATTCAAACCTTATATCAAAATTAAATTTTGGTGCGAGGTTTGAATTTCTTCCAAACTCCAGCTTAGCAGTGACAATGTCATTTTACCAAATTCTTCATTATTCCCAAAATTAACCGAAACAAATTTGTGTAGTTTGAAAGAAGGATGGTAACAAAAGTGTTAAGCCAATGCCCTGAGGGTAACTGCCCTCCTTTTAACCTTCACTCTTACTATGCCCCTAGCACAAGACTAGGCAGTCGAGGACTAGGCACAGAACATTCCGAATCACACAACAAACAACTTACCACTCTTTCAGTCCGTTGTGGAATACATTTTTGGCCCAGCTTTGAGCAACTTTTAACCCAGTATACAGTAGTAGTAGTAGTAGTAGTAGTAGTAGTAGTAGTAGTAGTAGTAGTAGTAGTAGTAGTAGTAGTAGTAGTGACAGCAGTGGTGGTGGCAGCGGTGGCAGTAGTAATAGTACTTACTAGTGGTGGTGGAGGTGGCAGCAGCCACAATAGTAATAGTAGTAGTAGTAGTAAGCAAGTAATGCATTGTAAAAGCACGTAGCTGCATCTACCGTCTGTTTCTGATTCTCTGCTACTCCTGGCAGATGATGCCTTTTGCCCTCTCAGGTGGCAACCCGCCAACCCATCGGTTTGTTTTTGAGTGGTCATCGCCAGTGAGGTTTTTACGAGGTCAGAGTACAAATCCTGCCTCAAGCTCTTTCAGTAACATTTTACAACACAAAGAAGGAACATTGTGGCTTATTCTTTGGCATGTTGGTCCCTGAACAAAGTAGGGCACAAGAAAGATTTGAACATAGGACGAAAAAATATTATATATCGCTAAGGCTGGGACTTCATGTGATAATGGAATCAGATATCGGACACCTGAAAATTGTGCCTCTTCTTAGACATGGCTTGTCCAGGTGTCAGTCACATTGCCAGAATTGGAGGAAAAAAATGACAAATTATAAAACTCTGAAGAGAGAAATCTAAAGGCTAAGGTCAAGGGAAAAGGTATAAATAATTGGTGGTGTCCTGGGTAGAGTGAGTGAAGACATTGAAGAGTGATGGGAAAAGAAGGAAATAAAAGTGAAAGTAGAAAATATCCAGAAAACAGCAAACTGTCTCGGCAAAGTCTTTGAGAATGAGGAGGGGGAAAAAAACATACCACTTTTGTTCATGAGAAGTGAACAGGTGGCACATTACTGAAACCACCAGCAATAAGCTGAGAATGTTAAATATAATAATGATGATGATAATAATAATAGTAATAATAATAATAGTAATAATAATAATAATAATAATAATAAATCAACAGATGACAATGTTTCTGTAAAATAAATGGAGAAACTTTCAAAATACAAAGATCTGGAAATAGAGCTAACTCGACTGTGGAGTCTAAAAACAGAAACAATTCCTATCATAGTAGACGCATTAGGTATGATAGAAAAAAATATGCAGACAAATACATAACAAAAACACCAAGACTTACGAATGAATGTAACATACAGAAAATAGCACTACTAGGCACCGTGCACATCCTATGTAAAACAATTTCAATACAGTGAAAATAAGAGCACCACAACAAACCACAGCACATACCCAAGGCACACAGAACTGCACTTGGTAGTGCAGTGAAAGCACCTGGTAAAAATAAGACTACTGAAGAAGAAGAAGAAGAAGAAGAAGAAGAAGAAGAAGAAGAAGAAGAAGAAGAAGAAGAAGAAGAAGAAGAAGAAGAAAAAGAAGAAGAAGAAGAAGAAGAAGAAGAAGAAGAAGAAGAAGAAGAAGAAGAAGAAGAAGAAGAAGAAGAAGAAGTACTACACCGGGGACATTTAACATGTGAGAACGATAAATCACTGCCCCGAAATTTATCCAAAAACATCGGAAATAAAGACATCGCATGGAGCCAAAAAATAGCTGACAAAGGGTTGAACTATATCCGAGTAAGTAATACTCATTGAAATTTATTTCTATTTTTCCAAATATAATGATGTATTTTAACTTGATACCTCCACTACCCACACAGCGATCGTAAACACACTTGTTACATCAACACCAGACCATCTCCGAACTCAAACACCATGTACAAAAAAATTACAAACAGATTAAATAATACCGGTATTATTCCACCCAAGAATAACAACTGAGAAGTGCGTACTGTAAGCTTGTTACGCAAAAAGTACGAAGATCTGAACGTGCAAAACAATCTGACAACAGAAATGAACAGACAGGTACCCTACGAAAACGATGACCATCAAAATAAAGGGCCGGACGTTGTTCCTCATGTTCCGCAAACAAAACCAAAATGGCATAAATGGACACGTGAGGAATACATTTCGATCCTACATGCTTATTTTACAGCAGTGCTCTACCCAAAAAAATGAAAACACAACACATACATATAAAATATGGGCACTACTGGGCACTGCATACATCCTACGCAAAACACTTTCAATACATTAACCATAAGAGCATCACAGCAAACCACAGCACATACCCAAGGCACACAGAGCTGCGCTCAGTAGTGAAGTGAAAGCACGTTATAAAAATAAAACTACTGAACAATAATAACAATAATAATGGTGATGATAATAATGTTTTCAAATTTGGGGCACAGGGCCAACAGTTTCAAAGAGATGAATAAATTGATAACATCTACCACAGTACTTGAGTGGTACTTATTATATTGACCCAGAAAGGAGGGAGGGCAAAGTCAACCTTGGTGGAATTTGAACTCAAAACATAAAGACAAACGAAATACTGCTAGTGCTGACAATTCTACCAGCTCACCATCTTAATAATAATGATGATGATGATGATGATGATGATGATGATGATGATGATGATGATGATGATACATAATAATAATAATAATAATAATAATAATAATAATAAGACAGAAAAATTTACTCCAATTGACCAGACATTGTGATCAAGGACTACAACAGAGGAACTTGTCTAATAGATGTGTTTATCCCACAAATATCTCAAGAAAGGAATATGAAAAGCTTTCTCACTATAAAGATCTGCAAATTGAAATCACAAAAATGTGGAAGCTTAATACTATGATAATACCAGTGGTAATTTAGTATGCAAAGCAAAACAAAAGTGCCCTTGCTACTCTTGACCTCTGGAGGATTCCAGTACTAAAGCAACTGAAATAAAGTTATAATGAAAGGAAACCATAAACAATAATAATAATAATAATAATAATAATAATAATGATAATCACCACCCTGAAGCTGTAACTGAGGA
>NC_142949.1:14525881-14550881 GCF_046866305.1 Octopus bimaculoides
ATCACAAGTGAGTGGATAAATTGATTACTGTGGAAAGATGAGTCCAAATTCATGAGTTTGCTGCACAACTGGAATATGGTCAAATTGCATTACAGAAGGTGGGAGATTATGAAGATCAGTAAATGCATGCAAAGTGGGTACCTTGGTAGCTGACCCCTAATTTAAAGGATAAAAGGGTGGAAGTCTGCTCTGAGCCAATGAAGAGGGCTCTTTTTTCCAGTCTGGTAACAAGGGATCAAATGCAGGCATACTTTTATGACCTGGAAATAATGACTCTTCTCCGGGTCCTAAGAAGTTCAAATCATGATAAATATTTTCTGGAACATGGCTGTGATATGAACAATGAACAGTGCATAGAAAGAAAGCTTAGAGAAGCCATTAGAAAGTAGAGAGTGAAGAGAATGTGAAAAACATGACAATATATGACCCTATATATATATATATATATATGTTTGGCAACAAATCAGGTAATTGGGAAACTGGGCTGAGCAATGATCCTTCATCCAGCATTTAACCAGGATTTGGTGCCCCCTAATTTTCACTTGTTCAGTCATTGGGAGCAACAACTTCATGTTACAAAGAAGATGAAAATAGCTATGATGAAGTGGGAACGGCAGAGCACACTTGAATTTGTTGAAAGGGAATTCCAATGTTGGTTTCAATGGTGGTGCAAATTCATTGTTTGTGACTGAAACCATATGAAAGAGTACTGGGGGTAATTTGAACAACCTCTATATGAGTTAATGAAATCATTTATGTCCACTTTCACATCACTTTTTGTACAACACTTAAACCTCATATCCAATAAACACAGTTCCACAGTATTGTGTCAATTGTAGAATAATTTCAAGTTGCAACCATTTGTACACAAGTGATGTTCTTGTCCAAATTGGCAATGACTGAACAGCTTTACACAAATTATCAATGGTCTGGAAATCTAAGCTACAATTAAATTTTGAATGTAATTTCTTGCAGATGGTCGTGCAGTCAGTTCTCCTGTATGGATGTGTACAACACGGACTCTAACAAAGCAGCTTGAAAAGAAAATTGGCAGAACTTCTACAAGAATGCTTCAAGCTGTTATAGACATCTCCTGGAGACAACACACTATGAAAGAACTTCTCTATGGTAATTTACCACCAATATGACACATCATCTGAGAAAGAATAAGACTCGCTGGACATTGCTGAAGAGCAAAGATGAGATCATCAGTGACCCAAAGCATGGGTGTGAAAACGTTGATAGACCACATTGAACTTATTTAAAGCAAACGTGCAAGGATTCTGAATGCATGCAAGAAGACCTGCCACATGCAATGGCAGACCGAACAGACTGGAGAGAATGAGTCAAGGTGATCCATACAATAAGCTTCACTGGATGATAGATGCTGATGAACCATTTCTTCTGTCTTATACAATATCATGATCACTACTACCATTCAAGAGGTGCTGCTTCTATTTCAATAATTGCCAATATTCAGATACAATTCTTCGTTAACATAGTGTATAATTAACTCTGTAATTGATATGGTTTCTCTTCTCTTTTTTTTTATACTTTTATTTTTTTAAGTGGCGGTGGTGGTGGTAGGGGGTGTTGAAAATAATAGTTTTTGTGAGAAGCCCTTGCAACACCTAGACAACTGATAACAATGATGATGATGTGGGTGGTGGAGGAGGGAGAAGAAGAAGAAGAGAAAGAAGGAAGGTAAGTTGAGTGAGGAGGAGAAAGAAGAAAAGAAAGAAGGAAGGCAAGTAAAGTGAGGAGGAAAAAGAAAAAAGACTTAATGAAGTAGTATTTTTTACGAAGTTTTAAATTGAAATCCATTGAGGAATTCATTGAGAGAAAGTGGTGATGTTCTTCAACTGGAGATTCACTTATTCCAGAGTAAAAAAGTTCAAAGGCCAGAAGGTGTTCTCAGATATTGATTGTGGCACTGTGGCACTGTAACAGTGTGGTTCTGGGAAAATGTGGGGACGGGAGTATGGATGGTGATACAGAGTGACTTGCAGAGGACAAGTGTTCAGATCCTGGGCTCAGACAGTTGGTGATGATGATTGGGGTGATGGTGGTGGTAATGGCACTGATGATGATGATGATGGTTATAACAACAATGAAGGCAATAATAATTATAATGATAACAATGACAATGGTACTGATGATGATGACATGATACTGACAATGATGTAATCATGATGGCAACAATGATGACAATGATGATGATGATGACAAAGACGACGATGGTGACAATATTGTTGCTGCTGCTGCTGCTGATGATGATGATGAGGCTTTCTTTAGCAAAGGTCCATATTAGAAAGTGGTGGCCTATTTCACATAAGACAATCAATTTGAGACAGAAAAGAATAAAAAATCCAAATAAGATTCTAGAATTTGTTCTTTTTTTAGTTTCTTTTACTTCTTTCAGTCATTTGACTTCAGCCATGCTGGAGCACTGCCTTTAAGGGTTCTTTTAGTTGAAAAAATCGACCCCATGACTTATTCTCTGTAAGACTAGTACTTCTTCCATTGGTCTCTTCTGCCAAACCACCAAGTTACGGGGACGCAAACACATCTACATTGGATGTCGAGCAATGGTGGGGGGACAAACACAGACACAAAGACACACGCACACAAATACATACATACATATATATACACGACAGGCTTCTTTCAGTTTCCATCTACCAAATCCATTCACAAGGCTTCGGTCAGCCTGAGGCTATAGTAGAAGAGACTTGCTATGCAGTGGGACTGAACTCAGAACCATGTGATTGGGAAGCAAGCTTCTTACCACACAGCCACACCCAAAAATATCAAAGAGGGAGTTTAACACCCCAAATTGTTAACATGAATCCTCATGCTTACCCTGATCATATACCTCAATCACTAGACAGTAGGAATATACTTCTTGAAGGTGTTGACTTACCATCATATTCTTCAGACTGGCTTTTCTACATGCTTTTTATATTTACTCTTTACAAACCTCAGAATTATGGTTGTGCAGTTATTGATCTAACTACACACTAAATTGATAAAATTTTAGTTATGTCCATTGGCTGACATCTACATATGTCGAGATTTCAACATCCACCACAAAGACTATTGATATTCTGTCAAAACAGACATTATTGGCAAATATCGTTGTGATTTCTCCACATCATAAAACAAATTCAGGTTGTTGATCATATTCTAAATGTAAGCAATCAAAATTGTAATCAACTAATGCTGTCCTTAACAACATGTTCTTTACCTGTTAGGTATTCAGCTGAGGCTTCCCACCATCTTATCTCCTGCACAAAACACACATTTGCTTGCCTCAACTATGGTACTTCTACAATCCTCCCAGTTCTGTCGTTCATTATACCAATGTTAACGATGATAACCCAGTCTTTTCCAAAGCAGGAAGAAGGAAGTGCCTGGCAGTGTATATGGGGTGTTTGATGTCTATATCTACATCTGAAAAGAAGAGAGTTACTGCAATCGTTTGATTACATTCACTTTGTTCAAACAGTGCCAAGTGTTCCCACCTAACCAACGTGATACCTGATACTATGCACAGTACCAATGTGTGTGTGTTGTGTGTGTGCGTTATAATGTATATAATAAGTGCACTGTGATTCAAGCTGTTCCACATTTATTTCATTTTATCAAAACAGTTTCAATTATCTGACATGGTGGAAGAAAATCTATGTGATTCAGGCGAGAGATCTGATTTGCCATAACTTACCACCAAAAATATATGCTTCTTGCTACTTACTACTTTACTCTTGGAATATAAATTTATTTAATTAGACACAAGGACAACTTATTTCATGAGAAAACAAAGTGGTTCTCAACCAGGGTCCATATAAGATTTGGAGGGGGGGGGGGTCCATGTAACAAAAATGGTACACTGGGGATTCAGATATTTTAAGGGCCCCTGAAAAAATTTTGCTTCAGATGTATCTATTGGTATGTATTGCAAGAAACAGCAAGGTTTCTTTCTCTAAAAGCTAGGATTCTTTCACTTGTTTGAAAATATAAGGACACAGATCGTGTCGTATAACCAGCTGGAAATGATGTCCCTGGGGCTAAATTACTGCAACATTCGTCCTAAACCAGGACTGCCATGTTATGTTGGCAAACAATCTTTACTACAAAGTACTGTTGCTGAATATCTCACGTTGTGAGATTTAAAAATAGTAATTTTCTTCTTTCTAACATTTTACGTAGTTCAACCTACACAAGTTAAGGTGTCAAAAACAAAATAGAAATTTTGAAAGACATTTCTATAAAACTAGTTTTAAAACATTGAATGGCTATGAGAGTCCACCAGAATAAATAAATAATGGTTGAGAATCCCTGGTTTAGTTGAATGAAAGGGTGTTGGCATGGCTGTGTGTTTCAGAAGGTGGTTTCATAACTACACAGTGTTATAGTTCAATTCCAAAGAGGAACATGTTGCTCAAATCTCTTCTGCTTAAACTAAGCCTTGTTAGGTGGAGGCTGAATAACAAACCATTGAAGGAAGGCTTCCTGTTTTTCCCTCATCAATGGCATCATTATCATCATTACTGCTATCATCATAATTATTTTTCCGTGTTTGCATGGGTAAGCAGTGAGCGAATTTAGTAGAAACTGAAAGAAGCCTATTCTAAGTATATATATATATATATATATATATATATGCATATATGTATATGTGCAGGTGTTTTTCATTTGTGTCTGCCTCCTCCGCCTCCACTCACTGCTTGACAACCAGTGTTGGTTTGTTTACATCTCTAATAAGTACCAAACTTAATAGAATAAATAGTGGGGTCAATTTGTTTGACTAAATCCTTTAAGACAATGCTCCAGCATGGTCCAAGTCCAATGACTGTGACAAGTAAAAATTTTAAAAAATCAATAATAAACATCAAGAATAAAAGATAAGATCAACAGGAGACACACAGACAGACAGTGGGAACGAGAGAAATACGGTGAGAAATTAGCAATGAAACAACCAAGACGGTTGCTGTAAGTCATTTAGTGAAGTGTTTGACTGTTTTTGCTGACACTGATAGCTCTGAGCCCACCACCACCACCACCACCACCACCATAGCTCTTTCATAAACTGATCAATAGGTTTATAGGGAGCAGTAGTGTCAGGGAGGAAAGAATAACAATGAGTACAAATACACAATTTTCCAAATAAACCATATCCATATTCTCCTATTTTCATTGCATAACATCAGTTTTTTTTTTTTACTTTATTCTAATTTATTTCCTATCACACACACACATATATATGCATGTATGTATATGTATATATACATGCATACATATAATTACGTATGTATATGTATACATATTATTTTTAGCAGTAACCTTTTTTGGTGTTTTGAACATTTTCTCCTGTTACTACAGCTTGCATAAACATTTTATGTTGCAAGCATTTTTGTTAGCATATTGTTGTTATTGTTGGCACAGTTGTTTCTTTCGACAATAAACTATAGAACAACAACAACAAAAATAATGAAATAAAAATAAAAGTTTCAAAAAATATGCTATTTTTCACTTGCAACTTGACAATTCATTTATCAAAAATGAAAAGCTGTAATTAATTCATTTCGGATGGCAGTGAAAATTGACAGAATATAAATAAAATCGTTCCAAAGAGAGTTTTTATAGTATATTTGCATGTATATATATATATGTATATATATATATATATATATATATATATATATATATATATATATATATATATATATATATATATATATATATATATGTATATAAATATATATACATATTTATATGCACATATAAATATGTATATTTATATGTGCATATAAATATGTATATTTATATGTGCATATAAATATGTATATATATTTATATACATATATATATATATATATATATATATATATATATATATATATATATATATATATGTATATAAATATATATACATATTTATATGCACATATAAATATACATATACACAGACATAAATATATGTGCACATACATATATATATACATATATGTATATATACATATATATACACACATATACATATATATATATATACACACACACATATATAAATATTATAGATATTTATATACACATATTTATATATATAGACATGTATATATATACACATTTATGTACATATATATATATATATATATATATATATATATATATATATATATGTGTGTGTGTGTGTGTGTATGTATGTATGTATGTATGTATGTATGTATGTACGTACATATATATGTAGGTTAAGAACCATTTCAATTCTGGGGGTATTTTCTTTCTTCCCCATTTCCCCCTGCCAGTGCCATTTCATCTGTGTTATAATCAAAACTGTATATTTCCACATATGTTTGATTTCTGTTACAATTTTGGAAGGCAGGGGGTAGGGTAGGGCCTTCAAGCTAATTTCAATTTGTAATGTAGGATAACAACACTAGCTGCTATTTTGTACAGCAAACTGCAGTTCCATCTGATCACAGTATTATTATTATTATTAGCTGACAGAATCGTTGTTGCCCCAGCATTTCTTCTAGTTTTATGTTCTGAGTTCAAATGCCAATGAGGTTGACTTTTACTGTCATCCTTTGAGGGTCAGCAAAATAAGTACCAATTGATACTCCCCCCAAAACTGATGGCCCTCTACCAAAAATTTGAAACTATTATTATTGTTATTATTACTGAGTGAGAGAGCAGCACATGCCATCAAAATTATACTGGGGTACAATTATACGAAGCCCAGTATACCCATCATGACTACCCGTCTGAATGGGTACATCAGTCACATACATCACAACCATATGTGTGCAACACGGTAATCTTATTTCAAGATAAACAGCGCATGACCTTGCAGGTGGGACCCAGTTAGAATTTTCTTCATGTCAAGTAGCCCATCCTACTCAAAAAGTCCCTGAATATGAGTTGTTCAAGGATGTTGAACAAAACACCCATGTTTCCAAACGTGAATTATCCAAACCCCAAAGAATTCCTCACAACACATGGCTATTTGCTGTAGTCGATCTTTTATACCAAGACAAAACAATGTAGAAAGGATTATTATTATTATTATTGTTCAGTAGTTTTATTTTTATAACGTGCTTTCACTTCACTACCGAGCGCAGCTCTGTGCGCCTTGGGTATGTGCTGTGGTTTACTGTGGTGCTCTTATGTTTACTGTATTGAAAGTGTTTTGCGTAGAATGTGTGCAGTACCCAGTAGTGCAATTTTCTGTATGTTATATATATTTGTAAGTACTGGTGTTTTTGTTATGTATTTGTCTGAATATTTTTTTATTATACCTAAGGCACCTACTATGATAGGAATTGTTTCTGTTTTTAGACTCCACATTCGAGTTATCTCTATTTCCAGGTCTTTGTATTTTGAAAGTTTTTCCAGTTCTTTTTGAGAAACGTTGTCATCTGCTGGTATTGATACATCAATTAGAAAGCATTTTTTTTCTTCATAATCTTTGACAACTATATCTGGTCTATTTGCCTTAATTTCTCTATCTGTGTGTATTGGCATATCCCAGAGTATGGTTGCTTTCTCGTTTTCTGTGACCTTTTCTGGCGTGTGTTTATACCATCTTTTTTCTGTTGTTATTCCATAGTGTTGGCATAGCTTCCAGTGTATATAGGTCCCGGCTCTGTCGTGTCTGTGAATATATTCCTTCTTAGCCAGGACTGGGCTGCCAGAGATAATATGATTTATTGTTTCTTGTCCATCTCCACATATTCTACAGTTACTTGTTATATTTCTTTTCATTATGTGT
The DNA here is from genome assembly GCF_046866305.1 of Octopus bimaculoides. Lineage (NCBI taxonomy): Eukaryota > Metazoa > Mollusca > Cephalopoda > Octopoda > Octopodidae > Octopus > Octopus bimaculoides. The sequence goes on from NC_142949.1 coordinate 14,533,656, forward strand.
TTTTGGTAATTTCTGGTGGGGAGGCTCTGGTCTTGGGCAGCAATTAAAAATCCTTCAGTCTCTGCTTTGAGTCCTGAGCTTCTCAGCCATTGCTGGGATTTTTCTCTGTCTATTTCTTTCGCATTTAGTTTAGCCCAGTATTTACCATGTAGGGGCTTTTCTTGCCATCGTTTTATCATGGTCCGTTGCTGTTCTAGTTTTAGTTTGGATTTCATTTGTTTTATAGCTTTTGTTGTTTCTTCTTCTTCTTCTTCTTCTTCTTCTTCTTCTTCTTCTTCTTCTTCTTCTTCTTCGTATTTGTTAGGTAGATTGATTTCTTGTTTGTATTTGTCAGCTTCCTTAAATACTGTATTATTATTATTATTATTATTATTATTATTATTACTATTATTACTATTATTATTATTACTATTATTATTATTATTATTATTATTAAGGTGGTATTTGCTGGCAGAATTGTTAACATGCCAGACAAGATGCTTAGCGGCATTTCGTCTGTCTTTACATTCTGAGTTCAAATTCTGCCGAGATCAACTTTGCTTTTCATCTTTTCAGGGTCAATAAATTAAGTATCAGAGAAATGCTGGAGTCAATATAAGTGATTCATCCCCTCCTACCAAACTTCAGGCTTTGTACCTTTAAGAGAAAGGATTATCATTGTCATTAAGGTTGCGAGCTGGCAGAGTCGTTAGCCTGCTGGGCAAAATGCTTAGCAGCATTTCGTCTGCCATTACATTCTGAGTTCAAATTCTGCCGAGGTCGACTTTACCTTTCATCCTCTCGGGGTCAATAGATTGAGTACCAGTTGCGTACTGGGGTTGATCTAATCGACTGGCCCCCTCTCACAAAATTTCAGGCCTTGTGCCTGGAGTAGAAACGATTACGTTCTAAGTTCAAATTCTGCCGAGGTCGATTCTACCTTTCGTCCCTTCGGGGTTAATAAATTAAGTACCAGTGAAACACTGGGGTCAATATAATCAAATAGTCCCCTCCTCACAAATGTGAGGCCTTGTGCCTCCAGCAGAAAGGATTATTATTATTATTAAGGTGGAAAGCTGGCAGAATCATTGGGATGCCAAGCAAAATGCTTAGTGGCACATTGTCAATCTTTACGTTCTGAGTTCAAATTCTGCCAAGGTCAGCTTTGCCTTTCAGCCTTTCAGGATCGATAAATTAAGTACCAGTCGCATACTGGGGTCGATGTAATCACCTTACCCGCTCCAATGAAACTGTTAGCTTTGTGTCAAAATTTGAAACTGATATTCTCTTTTACTCTCTTTTACTTGTTTCAATCATTTTGACTGCGGCCATGCTGGAGCACTACCTTTAGTCGAGCAAATCAACCCCAGAGCTTATTCTTTGTAAGCCTAGTACTTATCCTATCGGGGTCTTTTGCCAAACCATTAAGTTAAGAGGACTTAAACACACCAGCATCGGTTGTCAAGTTATGTTGGGGGGAACAAACATATTCACATACATATATATACATATACAATGGGCTTTTTCCAGTGTCCGTCTACCAAATCCACTCACAAAGCATTGGTTGGCCCATGGTTATAGCAGAAGACACTGGCCCAAGGTGCCACGCAGTGGGACTGAACTCGGGACCATGTGGTTGGTAAGCAAGCTACTTACTACACAGCCTGTTATTATTATTATTATTATTCAGTAGCTTTATTTTTATAACGTGCTTTCACTTCACTACCGAGCGCAGCTCTGTGTGCCTTGGGTATGTGCTGTGGTTTGCTGTGGTCCTCTTATGGTTAATGTATTGAAAGTGTTTTGCGTAGGATGTGTGCTGTGCCCAGTAGTACAATTTTCTGTATGTTATATATATTTGTAAGTACTGGTGTTTTTGTTATGTATTTGTCTGAATATTTTTTTATTATACCTAAGGCACCTACTATGATAGGAATTGTTTCTGTTTTTAGATTCCACATTCGAGTTACCTCTATTTCCAGGTCTTTGTATTTTGAAAGTTTTTCCATTTCTTTTAGAGAAACGTTGTTATCTGCTGGTATTGATACATCAATTAGAAAGCATTTTTTCCTTCATGATCTTTGACAACTATATCTGGTCTATTGGCCTTAATTTTTCTATCTGTGTGTCTTGGCATATCCCAGAGTATGGTTGCTTTCGCGTTTTCTGTGACTTTTTCTGGCGTGTGTTTATACCATCTTTTTTCTGTTGTTATTCCATAGTGTTGGCATAGCTTCCAGTGTATATAGGTCCCAGCTCTGTCATGTCTGTGAATATATTCTTTCTTAGCCAGGACTATCATTATTAATATTATTGTCACTATTATTTTTATTATTGTTGTTGTCATTAAGGTAGTGAGCAGGCAGAATCATTAGCACACCAGGCAAAATGCTTTGCAGTATTTCGTCCATTCTTATGTTCTGAGTTCAAATTCTGCCAAGGTCGACTTAGCCTTTAATCCTTTCGAAGTCGATAAGTATTAGTTGAGCAATGGAGTCAATGTAATCGACTTACTCCCTTCGCAAAATTTCAGGCCTTGTGCCTATAACAGAAACAATTATTACTATTAACCATTATCCTTTTCTTTCAATTTTATTTCCATTTCTAGCAGAGTGTCTTCCCGGCACCTAGGGTAAAGAAACTCTCTGCATACATCAGTAGGCCATTAAAATAAACATACTAGATTCTGCATTTACAAATCATGTGATAGAAAAAAAAAAAGAAAAGAAATAAAAAAGAAAAAGGAAAGAAGAAATTTCTGAATAGGAAAAGAATATTATTTTTATTATTATCATTATTATTATTATTATCATTAAGGCAAGCTGGCAGAAACCTTAGGCCACTTGAAAAATGCTTTGCCACAAACTTAAAAGAAATGTTACAGAATACTGGAACCTTGTAAGTTTTTGCGATATTTAACAGATTCTTTATAAACATTGTGAATTGTCTCTCTGATTCAATGAAATTTATTTATAAAAGATGCAGGAATTCAAACCACTGCTCAATGATATTTCCATATTGGGACTGTATGTTCCAAATATGACCACCATGTCTGAAACTAGCATCAATCAAAAATGTCTTACAGTATTTGTTCCTGTTCTTCATATTGAGTACCAAAAGAAATTAAGGTTAACTCTATTTCATTCTTTCAAGGGGGTTGATAAAATACAGTCAATTACTGGGGGTTGGTGGTGTCAACCTGTCCCTCCCCTCTAAATTGTTGGCCTTCTGCCTAAACTAGAATCAAAACCACCACCACCACCACCACCACCACCACCACCACCACCACTACAACCATTATTATCTTCTATCTTTGACTTGTTTCAGTTATTATAGACTGTGGTGGCCATGCTGGAGCACCACGTTGGAGAATTTTAGTTAAATTAACTAAGGCAAGTATTCATTTTTTTTAAAGCCTGGTATTTATTCTATCAGTTTCTTTTGCCAGACCACTAAGTTATAGGGACATAAACACACCAACACCAGTTGTCAAGTGGTGGTAGGGAACAAACACACACACACACACACACACAAACAGACAGGCACACACACATGCACAAACACAAACACATAAACACACACACATATATGACAGGCTTCTTTCAGTTTCCATCTACCAAATCCACTCACAAGGCTTTAGTTGGTTGAGGTTATAGTAGAAGACACTTGCCCATGCTGCTGTACAGTGGGATTGAACCTAGAACCATGTGGTTGAAAAAACAAACTTCTTACCACACTGCCACACCTTCTGAGAAAGCACTTTCTCAGGGTTGTAATACAGAAGACTGAATATTCCTAATATCTACTTTGTCAATCTAGAAACTTAAAGATGCTTACAGAATTTGAACTTACATGTTGATGGAACTGGAACTAAATAATGGTAACTATTTATTACGCCAACGTTGCCAAATATTTGTGACTGTCAACTGTGAAACAGTGTTCTAACAAATAAATTATTGTTGTTTTAGATATTTTCATTCACTCTCGCCCACTTTCTCCTCTAACCATTCCTACGCTGTATCCACATTTAATATGGATAAATTCTTGAATTACAATCAGTTACAAAGCTGCTGGTACTGATTGCAGAATAATGCAGTCAAACTTCCTGAGGAAATCATGAAACTAGGACGGAAGAGGGGTCAGTTTTCGATTTGAGGTCACTGTTCCATACTTCGGTTAGCTGTCATACATTGCCTTTTATTTCAGCAAATTAATTCATTCTTCTGTCCAATCAAATTCCTCATTTTGTTATGGCATTACATGGCTTTCAACAAACAAGAAAGCCATTCTGACATGAGTTAGCAGATTCCAGTCTGCTTTGATGCTGTCATCACAGCTAAGCAATTGCTTTGTTTCACAACACAAAACAAATTCATAAACACAAAACCATTCCATCTCTTTGAACTTCTGAAGTTCCAAATTTTTATGGTTATTTGGTTAGGAAGTTTGCTTTGCAACCATCTGGTTTCAGGTTCAGTCCCACAACAGGGCAAGGTGGGGCAGTGTCTTCTGCTTTAACCTGAAACCAACCAATGCCATGTGAGTGAATTTGGTAGACAAAAAATCTCTCATGTGTGTGTGCATGCAAATATTGACACTCAATAGTATCGCTTGTCACCAGCTGAATGAAATGGTGATCTGATGTTGACATTCCTTGTTGATGCTATCAGGGGGTTACACTATAGTTTCCAAATCCCTCCTTCCTTCATTCTGATCCCTTGATCATGTGGTCATTGAGGCATTTATTGATGCTGTCACAACCAAATTTCACCGTATCTCTTTGTTTTCTGCTGTCCTTTGTGTATCAGTGAAACTGAGGTCTGTGCACTCATTGATGCTAACCCAGGCAATGACCAAATTGGTATGGGATCTGGTCCAATTGTCATCATCACGAACGTTTCATGGGCAAGTTAGTTTGGCAGCACCCATTCTTTTCCAAGTCGCAACCATATTCTTCTGCATGAAACACACCTTGGTCATGAACACTAGGCTGTTGACACAAGCAGGTTCCTCTGACCAAGCCAGTGACTCCTTAGGAAGCCTTACCTGGAGTCTTTCATGTACAGGTGTGTGTTAACACAATCGCCTGAAGTGAGGTGTTGGGGTGTGGGGCTAGGCCCCATCAACTGAGAGATTAGAAGCTCAACGAGGACTGACAATTCCAGGCAAGGTAGAGCTGTCAGACATCAAAAGGTACCACTTCTATTCAAAGCCCCCTAGACCTGTGGAATAAAAAAAAAAACAGTCCTAACTTGAAAAACAGTGAGGGTCGGTGACAAAAAGAGCATCCAGCTGTAAAATCCTGCTTCAAAAAACTCATCTAATCTATGCTGTCATAGAAAAATGGATTAGATGGGGTTTAATGGTAATAAGGCTCGCTGCCTTAAAGGTAATAATGCAGTGAGCCTTATTACCATTAAACAAACCAGAGACTTATTCACTTTTATATAGACCTCCTCACAAGGAGACTCACCTCACTACCCCTCACTGGGGCCCCATTTGTTGCTGATGACTGGTGGTAGTTGCTTGTTCTGCAGCCATCTGTCTGCCACTTCATTAGCACTTGAGTTCTGGGGTGCCGGCATCAGATGCCTTAATAATAATAATGGTTAAAAATTTTAGCACAAGGCCTGAAACTTTGGGGTAGGGGTGCACGTTGATTACATTGACCCTAGTTTTTGACTGGTACTTATTTTATCGACCCCAAAAGGACAAAATGCAAAATCAGCCAAGTCAGAATTTGAATCCAGAACTTAAAGATGGACAGAATGCTGCTAAGCATTCTGTCTAATGTGCTAACAATTCAGCCAGCTCGTTGCCTTATTACCATTAAATATAGTATGCAAGACACGACAGAGAACGTCTTCCTTATCTCAAAGACATGCAGCAACATGGCCACTCAGCCAGCTAGAAAGAGTAGCTCAAAACTATATGAAATAAGAACGCAAATGATAATGAAAGTCTTGATAGTTATACATAGAAAGGGGGTAGTGAGGGGGTTGATTGATTTTGATCAGGAAGGAAGGGGAAAGAAAGGAGAGGAGAGAGGGGGAGGGGAGGGGGAGAGGAGAGGGGGAGGAGACGGGGGAGGGAGAGGAGATTGGGAAGGGAGGGGAGACGGGGGAGGGAGAGGAGACGGAGGAGGGAGAGGAGACGGGGGAGGGAGAGGAGACGGGGGAGGGAGAGGAGACGGGGAGGGAGAGGAGACGGGGAGAAGGAGATGGAGGAGGGAGAAGAGACTGGAGAGGGAGAGGAGACGGGGAGGGAGAGGAGACGAGGAGGGAGAGGAGACGGGGGAGGGAGAGGAGACAGGGAGGGAGAGGAGACGGGGGAGGGAGAGGAGACGGGGAGAGGAGACGAGGGAGGGAGAGGAGACGAGGAGGGAGAGGAGACGGGGAGGGAGAGGAGGGAGGAGGAGAGAGACGAGGGAGGGGAAAGGAGGGGAGAGGGGAGGGAGGGGGAGGGAAAGGAGAAAAAAGAAGAAGAAGAGGGCGAAGAAGAAGAGGGCGAAGAAGAAGAAGAGGGAGAAGAAGAGAGCAACACCAACAACACAGGAAAAACATTTATTCTATGCAGTCCAATGGAATCGGTGCAGCTGTTCCTAATTCTATTTCATTTCTGTGCTTCACTGAAGCAAGTTCAATTCATGATAAAGTCAATAAAAAAATCGAAAGCAAAAGAGCAAAAACAAAATAATGAAAGAAGGTTACAGTAAATTTCCCTCCAAGACAAAGAGAAGTGAAGCTCATCTAATTATTTACCAAATCACAAGAATTCATAGATCCAAAGTTTGTCTTCCGGTGCTGGAATGGTAACAGAATAACAGAAAATTCTTCACTTCACTTAATGACAATCTACCACAGATAGGGTTTTCTTTATTTGTTTTTGGAGATTTTTTTAGTATAAATTTGCGCAATGGAGAAACTGAATTGTAAACCAATTATATTTATTGATCTGTTGTCTATGTATACACAACTAGGGGGACTTAGTTACTAGAGATTAAAGCATTATGGTTCATGATAGTGATTGTGGACAAGCACTTGGTCCCATTGGCTAATCAATTCATTACCTTAGTGACCAAAGAAAAGAAAGCTAATCGGAAATGTCACCCTGCTGACATCACCATCTATATTAGAAACCATACACCTAAACAAATATTGGGTTCAAATTTTGGCACAAGCCCAGCAATTTCGGGGGCAGAGGTAAGTTGATTACACAAACCCCAGTGCTCAACTCGATCTGTTTTATCGACCCCGAAAGGATGAAAGGTAAAGTTGAATTCAGAGCATAAAGACAAATAAAATGCTGTGGAGTTAATGAGTCTGCTTTCTGGCATCATCATCTATATTAGAAATCATGCACCTAAACAAATATTGCAATCTGTCTTTCGTTCATTCATTCTTTCCAAAATTCCCCAACACAACTCCTCTCAACCCTCTCACATCTTTGTCCCCCCTCTCTCTCTCTCTCTCTCTCTCTCTCTCTCTGGCTCTTTTACTGTTCACTTCTCTCTCTTCTTGTGATTTATCCTGTCTACTAGGCACATATTTTTGGATATCATTGCTGTCTTTCTTTACCTGACTTAGTTCTGCTTTCTGACCCTGCTTTTTAACCCCTTTCTATTAAGTTGCAGTGAACCTGAGCACTGTAGACTATAAGCTTGTTATTATTATCATTGAAGGTAGGGAGATGGCAGAATTGTTAGCACGAGGAGCAAAATGCTTAGAGGTATTTCATCTGTCCTTATGTTCTGAGTTCAAATTCCACTGGTGTCAACTTTCGTCCTTTTGGGGGGGGAGGTCGATCAAATAAGGACTAGTCATGCACTTAGGTTGATGTAATTGACTAGCCCCTCCCCCCCCAAAAAATTTCAAACTTTGTGCATATAGTAGAAAGGATCATTATTATTACTGAGTGACAGAGCAGTGCATGCCATCAAAGTGACATTGGGGTACAAATATACAAAACCCAGTATACCCATTATGACTACCCGTCTGATAAGGGTACACCGGGCACATGCATCACATCCATGTGTGCAACATGGTGATCTCATAGAAAGGCAAAAATGCATTACCTTGCAGATGGGGTCCTGATAGAATTTCCTTCAGATTGAGTAGCCCATCCCACTCAAAAGGTCCCGGAATGAGGGTTGTTTAAGGATGATGAACAAAACACCTATGCTTCCAGGGATGAATTATTTAAAGCCCAATGAATCCCTCTCAACATGGCTATGATGTTCCCCCACTACTTTTGCTCATTATCAGAGATGCACATATCATCAGCCACCAAGGAATTGGTTAAGACCAAACAAATGACAAGCAAGTCTGTGGTATGAAACAGAATACTTATAGTACCCCATCTTTTACACCAACACAAAACATTATTATAATTATTATTAAGGCTGCAAGCTGGCAGAATCGTTAGTACACCAGACGAAATGCTTTGCGGTATTTCATCCATCGCTGTGTTCTGTGTTCAAATTCCACGGAGGTCGACTTTGCCTTTCATCCTTTCGGGGTTGATAAATTAAGTACCAGTGAAGCACTGGGGTCAATATAATCAACTAGTCTAGTCCTCTCCCCACAAATTTCGGGCTTTGTGTTTATAGTAGAAATTATTATTATTATTATTATTATTATTATTATTATTATTATTATTATTTCATGTTTGACTTTTGTTTTGCATTTGTACAAGTTGGATCCAAGTCTCACCCAGAGACCTCAAGAGACAACAAGTTAGAAGTTCATGTAGGTGTTATGCCTAGGGTACCATATATTTGGATTTGTACATAGTATTGTTCTAGAGAATGCTTAACCCTTTAGTGTTTAAACCGGCTGTATCCGGCCCAAATATTCAACACATTTTATGCTCAAACTGGCCAGAACCAGCCTCTCACACATACCCTGCAATGTCATTCTAAAAATAAGCAATTACGTCTTTCCTATCTTGAAGCTGCAAAATAATATCAGATAAATTTTTTTAAATGTGAATAAATAAGGATTACTTTTGACAAATTAATCTGAACGCTAAAGGATTAAGAAACCATAAGAAAATTATGTGTTTGTTTTAAAATTTGAAATCACATAGACAGTATTTTACGTAGGATATGGGCAGTTCCCATGAGCACTATCTTTTGAACTTCAGCCATTTTGGGGTTTCCTGGTATCTGAGCTAGGTAGTAATCAGCCCGTTTCGCTGTCATTCCCAGGGCACCTATGACAATTATTATTATTATTATTATTATTATTATTATTATTATTATTATTATTATTATTATTATCATCTGCTGTCTTATTTTTGATTCTAAGAAAATTCTACAAAACATTTTAAGAACATTAACTCTTTTGACCAATTCACTAATTTTAATTTCATTCATAAGATCTCCCAACAAATAAAAATGTCCACCTACCTACCAACCTGCCACCTGCCTATCTATATAATATATTAAATAGGTTGTTGCTATTATTAATATTGATGATGATGATGATTATCATCATCATCAATATTATTGTTATTATTATTATTATTACTTACATATGTTCCAGGTTTATCACCTCCCCATTCACACCATTTATGGCTGTATGCCAATGCAAGAAAATATTAATAATATGATATATATATATATATATACATACATATACATATATATATATATATATATATACACACACATATATATACACACACACACACATACACACACACATATATATATATATTTATTTTTTATCACACTTATTGGTAAGAAAACATGAGTGAATTCTTTATTCGTTAGTTTAATCAGTCCCTCATTAATGCAAAAAGTATGAATCTCGTCTACATTCTGTCTGTAAAAACATTTCTAAAATCATGTAGCTAAATTCAGATTTAGCTAAGGTGAAGTCTGCATCTCAGTCAAACAGCTTCAATGTAATGTGACATGGCTGACCCCTTTTGGCGAAGGGCATGCTACTAGGGCAAGTTCCTTTCATGTTGAAAGATTTACATAGTATGTGATATAACAAAAAAAAACAAAAAAAGCCAAAAAGCCCTGGGAGCAGTGAAGTTAACACTATAATTATTGTTAACGCCATTACTGTTAGCAAGTGTTTACAATCTTAACATGATTTCCATCTCATTATAGTAAAACATGTTTTCCATATCTGATACGATGGCTATATCGCTAATCTTATTATATATACAAACTGAACTCTGAGCAGAAGTTTTAGAACTGTAATTTCATCTACATGTAGAGGCACTTCACCTTACACTCTCCCACATTCTTCGAAATTATTTTCTATGGGTTCATCCTTCATAGAATTTCCAACCATTATATATTCTATTGGCTATTGATCATTACACACTGCATGCTTCATTTATTATTGATTTCTCTCTTTACTAAATAAAGATCAATATCTGCAGGAAACAACATATCTATCGTTTACAGAGAATCTCTATGCAGTCACTCAACGTACTAACAACAGCAGCCAAATCAGACTTAATTTACACATATGGAGTTAAAAAAAAGAAGGGTTGCATTTGATGTTGAGATTTAGACACAGAGAGAAGGTGGAATGGCCATTGGGGCCTCCAAAAAGATGAAACAACCATCAGGGCCTCTGACAGAAATGGTAAGGTGCAGCAAGACAGCGTTTGGGTCAGGAGGGATGGGTTTCCTCTGAAAATACAGGATAGCTGCAAGGTTTTCTTTTAAGGAGTGACCCTTTAGATATTCACGGGTCTGTCCTGTTTGTGGCTCGCACGGTGCTGGACAAATAAACTGGCTGAACCTCTCCATCTACTCCTATAGGCCCTAAATGATTATGAACATGGCTGGAGTCTTTCTCATCAAATGTCTGCTTACTCAAGCCTGCCGAGGGCTAAACAACTGCAGCAATAATTCTTTTATTCTTTTACTTGTTTTAGTCATTTCATAGTGGCCATGCTGGAGCACCACCTTTTGTCAAAGAAATCGGGCTTATTTTTTATAAGCCTAGTACTTATTCTATCAGTCACTTTGGCCAAACCGCTAAGTCACGGGTACGTAAACACACCGACATCAGTTGTCAAGCGATAGTGGGGGAATAAACAAAGACACACAAACATATACATACACACACACACACATATATATATATATATATATATATATATATACGATAGGCTTCTTTCAGTTTCTGTCTACTAAATTCACTCACAAGGCTTTGGGTCGGCCCGTGACTATAGTAAAAAACACTTGTCCAAGGTGCCATGCAGTGGGACTGAAGCAAGCTACTTACCACAGCCACTCCTGCTAAATTATAGTTTAGCAGATAATGTTATATATATTTGTGTATTATCTTATTATCTATGTATGTGGGTGTATGTGTGTGTCTGTTTGTCTATCCCCCACCCTCGCTTCTGTACTTATGTATGCATACTTTTGTAAGCGTATGTATGTAGGTGTCTGTATGTGTGTGCGTGTATAAATCTATGTGTGTGTACGTACATATGTATGTGTGTCTGTGTTAAGTATGTCTACATGGGTGTGCCTGGGCATCTATACTTATATTTCTATATGTATATATATATATATATATATATGTATATACTCTCGCTCAGAGTAAAAGGCAGACTGTATGATGCATGTGTACGAACAGCCATGCTTCATGGCAGTGAAACATGGGCTGTGACTGCCGAAGACATGCGTAGGCTCGCAAGGAATGAAGCCAGTATGCTCCGATGGATGTGTAATGTCAGTGTGCATACTCAACAGAGTGTAAGTACCTTGAGAGAAAAATTGAACCTAAGAAGCATCAGTTGTGGTGTGCAAGAGAGACGATTGCATTGGTATGGTCATGTGGTGAGAATGGACGAGGATAGCTGTGTGAAAAAATGCCACACCCTAGCAGTGGAGGAAACTTGTGGAAGAGGTAGGCCCAAGAAGACCTGGGATGAGGTGGTGAAGCAAGACCTTCGAACATTGGGCCTCACCGAGGCGATGACTTCTGACTGAGACCTTTGGAAATATGCTGTGCATGAGAAGACCCGGCAGGCCAAGTGAGACCTAAATCCAAGGCCTCTACCAGGGGTGTAGCCAGCCCACTTATGCGTACCTTCCCTTCATTGGACACTAAACTCCGCTTGCGAAAACCTGTCGAGGCAAGTGAAATATGACTCGAATAGTAACACAAAATCACCAACTTCATGAGATGTTCAAAGCAACTGCCAGTGGCAAGCCACAACAACTTTCTCCAGTGAGATAAAACTTGTTGAATGAAGTAATTTGATAAGACCCAATACTTATATATGATTTCGAAATTTAACCAATAAAGTTTCGTTTCTCCTCACGAAAATCTACAGTTTACTCCGGATTAAAGAGATAGCTTGCTTCCCATTAGCAAGCGCCAAAATTCAAAACGGTTTGAGTGTATATAAACATTCAATAAGATATTATAACAATAAATTAATATTATGATATATTAAATATGTTATAATATAGGTGGCTAAACCAAAAAGGTAGAATACATACAGATATATATATGTATATATATATATATATATATATATATATATATTACAAATTAAAAGGGTAAAGGATTATCAATTTATTAATTAATAAATCAATTAACAATTAATAATTTTTACCAAGCCCATCGGTATGAAAGCACCATTATCGGTGGAGAACTTATTTAAAAGCTCATATATATTTATAAATATAATTAAGGGATCAGCAAATATTTCTTGAGGGAAGGACAGTTAGACTGGCTGACCGAGGTGGATTCGGTTATGCTTTCAGACCTGTGTCGGTGTGGAATATTACTCGTCCATGCTTACACAGTTTGCTAGCATAGTCAAATTTACTACTGGAATACAGTATTGATGAAGGAAATTGATTATCAATCATAATCCAGAAACGCGTCTACTGTTAAACGTTGGAATTGGTTAGTTTTTCATTGTTTTTTCTCCTTGTTTTTGCCTTTGTGAGTTACAAGTGATGCTATCTGTGGGATTCTCAGCTTTTTTAGCTGCTATTTCTGAACTTCGGTATATGGTGAAGCAAATATTTGCTGATCCCTTAATTATATATATATATATATATATATATATATATATATATATATATATATATATATATATATATATATATATATATATAATCAAAATAAGCAACAGGATATCAAGAGGTGATGCAGTACGACCATTTCAAGCAGCTCCATTTAATTGAACAATGCAATCATTACATCAATTTAAATGCAGGGCTATCTTCAGTTGCATAAATAAATAGAATTTTTAATCACTTGGACACATGAATATAATTTTACTCAAATTCTCTAACAGAGCAAGAAGTGGGGTGCGAGCTGTGCTCTATGGAAACTTATGAAATTTTTAAGAATAGGGACAAGAGCAACCTGCTTAATAATAGATTAGACCTAAGAGCATCATGTATACATAGGGTCACCTGTACATTTAAATGTTTTCAAAATTAGCGTTTATAGGTGCTGCAGTTGAACCCAGATAGGGGAAATTAATTTTAGTGTCGCATATTATCTGAATTTACCCGCTAGTATTATATATAATAAGTTATATACATTTTCTTACTATTCTCTATAATTTCTTATTATTGTGTTTTCTTATTTTGATACCTTTACCTATTAACCTCTTACCTTTTATAAGCTTTTAATGTCCTTAAAGAGAATTATAAACTTTCTAGTTACTTACGTCTAGAAGAGGTGATTATAATGTACCCATAATAAAGTACAAATATTTGTGTATATTGCATGTGTGCACATAGTTAAATATGTGTATATGTATCTGTGCACAACATATTTTTCCGGTTTTTTTCCTGATTTATAATTAATATAAAGATAGCATGATTTATCAACCCAATATTCCATAAGTAAATACCCAGAGCAATCTTTATGAAAACCACCTTATAAGTAAATAATTAAGTACAGGTATGAATATTAAATCAATTCTATGTAGTCTTCCCTTTCTAATATTGAAAATTGGTATATATATACAATTTATCTATTCTGGTTATAATATCAGTTTTAGTAATCTTAAATTTTATCTTCATACTACATAACAATATTGTTTATATAGAATCATCCATTGTACCTCATGATAATTTCCTCTGTATTAACAGCATAGGTTTTATTAGCATCTTGTCCCTTTAACTGGTAATTAATATCTTGATTTAGGGTCTTCCCCTACCCAGCCTCCTTTAGAGATAATTACTTACACTTTTCCTAAAATCCTGACAATATTTATGGCCATACACAACTATAAACTGTCAACTCACTCCATCTATCCATTCTAAACAGACACTGTCCTCTAGCCTTAGATTTGGTAGTTGATAAAAAAAAGACTAAAAAATTAAACCTGAACCACAATCCTGTACAAGCTATGACCCTAACAAACTTCATACAGTTCTTAGAAATGTAGTAGATTCTGAGCTGCATTAGTAGCAACAAGGGCACCTTTATGGCGTATCTTCAGACCCTAAGACCTGTTGGCCTCTTTAAAATATAGAGGGAGAAATGATACGGAGATAAACAATGAGGATTGTCTCCCTTAGGTGCTGGTCTCCCTTAGGTACTGGAAATTGACTGTTGATGAGAGTAGGGGATAACCTCCTACCTTTTACCCTCAGAGCCGACAGATGACATGACATAAGAGGACAAGCTGATGACCAGCACCTAAGGGAGATAATCCCCATTGTATATATCTATTGTTTCCCCCTCCATATTTTAAAGAGGTCATAGGCCAAAAGGTCTTAGGGTCTGAAGATATGCCTTAAACGTACCCCTTATGGTGAGAAACCCAGGGTAACCCTATAAACAGGCCATAATAAATATAGACTGCTCTATTTCTTAGAATGTGTTTCTTCTCCAAATTTATGTTTTTCTAAAAAAAAACAATGTGTGTGTGTGTGTCTATGTCCATGTGTGTATGTATGCATAGGTATTTGAATGTCTACGTGTGTGTTTCTATGTATATAAGCATATATTCTCTTTCTTTTTTTCCATGTGTGTCTATAACTATCTCTAACCTTGTGTGTGTATAGATAGATATAGATGTATGTATATAGACGTTTGAGTACTTATACATGTGTGTGTGTGTGTGTGTGTGTGTGTTCATGTGTGTGTGTATATTTATCTAAGGTTGTATATCTCTATCTATGTATGCCAATGGTTTTAAGTATGCATTGTGAAATCTATGCACACACTTACCTTGTTTGTATACTCTCTATCCACACACCTATCTTTTATGACTCTTCCTCTTCACCCTTTAATCAGCGCACATGCAGGCACACTCAATATCCTGCCATTCCCTCCCACAAGTGGTCATTCTAACTATAACTTTCATCTAGAAAAGTCTTTAACGACCTTTGGACATTTTATTTGTTTTCTCCCTCTATTTACTACTTTTCGTCCCTGTTCACTCTCTCTCTCAATCTCTCTCTCCCTCCCTCTCTCTCTCTCTCTCTCTCTCTCTCTCTCCTTCATTATCTCTAATCTTCAGTTATTCTATCAATATCTCTAAGAATATGTCTCTGTGTGTGTACTTGTGTACATGATGGTACACGTGTACAGGTATATATATATATATATATATATATATATATATATATAATTTATATAAGGGCATTACTATATAATAATGCCTCACGCTTAGAGGGACTAAATAAGTCAAAAACTACCAAAAATAAGCACGTATTTACCGAAAGCGAGGGAATGCAATTTTCAAAGTTAACCTCCTAAAAACATTTAACTTAACGGCAAACCACTGGTTTCATAATTAATACAGCAAAAACTATGTAGTAAGCTGCATCTTTTTTTCATCAGTGCACATTATATATATATATATAAATATAAATAATATATATAAGTGTGTGTGCGTGTGTGTGTGTATATATATATATATATATATATATATATACACACACACACACACACACACACACACATATATATATATATATATATATGAAAATAGATGTGTGGTGTTCAATCATACAATAATGTAAATAATAGATTTTTGAAAAATTATTGAAAAATTAAATTTTGGTAAATTTAAAAGAAAAGTCTTTTTAAAGAAAAATGCCTCTGTTATTTGAACACTATACAAATATGTCTTTAAAAAGACTTTTCTTTTAAGTTTACCAAAATTTAATTTTTCAATAATTTTTCAAAAATCTATTATTCATATTTACTGTTGAAAAGATCTCAAGGATCGAAACCGGTTCTGTAATGTTCTTTATAAAAGTATTTTAGCATTTTCTACTTTGTCTTTTTTTCCATATATGTCTACTCGTGTGTTCCTCTTCAACCATTTACATATATATATATATATATATATATATATATATATATATATATATATATATATATATATATTTATAAATATAAATATATATATATATGCATATATATATACGGAGAATTCACAAAAAAACAACAGACGAAGACAGGTGGTATAGAAAACAAATAGATGTATTAATATAACGCTTGGGAATTTAAAAAGTTTTTATACATATATGCACATACTTACATATATATGTATATACATATGTATATGTGGGCACAGGATGTCACAGAACGCAAACATGAAATACAAAATACGAATACATGGCATATGAACTTTTTTCAAACAACAAAAGGAACAAACGGAAAACAAGACAAGCAACAGAAAGAATGACCCTTCATCAGTTGTCAGTTGTTTTTCTATTCTGTATTTCGAGCAATTCACGACAAGATACAGCTTCGATAGAACAGTTGCTCCCACAAAGCAAATTAATTAAAATTTGGGATTTTGCAGAGGGTCAAAATTGGTAACACAAACAGGACAGTGAGATGAAGAAATAAAGGTTGGTCATTGATCATTCCTCAAAAATCCATATAAATAAATATGGTTTCTGATGAACTTTTGACAAAGCAAAACTCACTTTCTGCTATCAAATACTGCCTACAAATTCATTCTGTATATATGCTTCTAAGCAATTATGATCTATTTTGAACTTATAAACAATTACTAACATTTTTTATTGCCTATTTTGAATACTTTTATGTAAACTGTTTAAACACAAAGCCTCTCTTAACATTTTCTTATCATTGTCAAAGTCTCTATCACTGTATTTTAATACATCTATGTTAACTTTTTTTTTTTCTACTCTAGGCAAAAGGACAGAAATTTTTGAGGAGGAGGCCAGTTGATTAGATCAACCCCAGTACGAAACTGGTACTTAATTTATAAACCTCCAAAGGATGAAAGGCAAAGTCCATC